>NW_026887877.1:0-89249 GCF_032173495.1 Musca vetustissima | reverse complement strand
TTTTCGATTAGTTATGCCAAAATTAGTGCAAATCGAAAGATATATACACATTCGTGTACCATTTACATGAAATCGGACGAAACTGTATATGGGAGCTATATCCAATCTGGGCCCATTTTCTCGAAACTTAAAAAATACATCACTCTAGGCTCAATTCAGTACGTTATGCCAAATTTTGTGCAAATCGAAAGATATATAGGGACTTTGGGGCACCATTTACATGAATCTGGATGAAACTAAAACATATTAGAGCTATATCTAAATCTGAACTGATTCTCTCGAAACTTGGCAGACATCACTCTAGGCTTTTCGATTAGTTATGCCAAAATTAGTGCAAATCGAAAGATATATACACATTCGTGTACCATTTACATGAAATCGGACGAAACTGTATATGGGAGCTATATCCAATCTGGGCCCATTTTCTCGAAACTTAAAAAATACATCACTCTAGGCTCAATTCAGTACGTTATGCCAAATTTTGTGCAAATCGAAAGATATATAGGGACTTTGGGGCACCATTTACATGAATCTGGATGAAACTAAAACAAGACATAATTTTATGCTCAATTCAGTACGTTATGCCAAATTTGGTGCAAATCGAAGGATATATAGGGATTTTGGGGCACCATTTACATGAAATCGGACGAAACTATATATGGGAGCTATATCTAAATCTGGACCGATTTTCTCGAAACTTGGCAGACATCAGTCTACGCTCAATTCAGTACGTTATGGCAAATTTCGTGCAAATCGAAAGATATATAGGGACTTTGGGGCACCATTTACATGAAATCGGACGAAACTATATATGGGAGCTATATCTAAATCTGGACCGATTTTCTCGAAACTTGGCAGACATCACTCTACGCTCAATTCAGTACGTTATGGCAAATTTCGTGCAACTCGAAGGATATATAGGGATTTTGGGGCACCATTTACATGAAATCGGACGAAACTATATATGGGAGCTATATCTAAATCTGGACCGATTTTCTCGAAACTTGGCAAACATCACTCTACGCTCAATTCAGTACGTTATGGCAAATTTCGTGCAAATCGAAAGATATATAGGGACTTTGGGGCACCAGTTACATGAAATCGGACGAAACTATATATGGGAGTGAAATCAATGAAAAATTGCAAGTCAAACGGACAGGCAATGATTCTTTGGTGTACCATTTGTATGAAATCGAGTCAAATTATGTATGGGAGTTATATATAAACACATGGACCTAATTGAGTAATCGTTGCATACACCATTTGTTTTTTGTTATCACTCTATATTCAATTTAACACCATCTGCCAAATTTCGTGGAAATCGAACAAACATAGGCCCTTCGGTGCACCATTTACATAAAATCGAACGAAAATATATATAAGACCTATATCAAAAGCTGAACCGATTTCAACAAACCTTATCACGCATCATTTTTTTCCTCAATAGCATTCGCTATGCAAAATTTTACTCAATCAGACAAATATTAGGAGTTTGGTGCATCATTCCCAAAAAAAAAAATTGAACGAAACTATATATGGGAGCTATATCTAAATATCTGAACCGATTTTCACAACACATAGCAGACATCAGTCTGGACCTAATTCTGTACTCTGTGCAAAATGTTGTCCCAATCGGACAAATATTGAGAGTTTTGTGGGGAGCTATATCTAAATCTCAACCGATTAAAAAAAAACTTCGCATACATCATATATATATATATATATATATATATATATATATGTGTGGGAGCTATATGTAAATTTAAACCGATTTTCCCCAATTTCAATAGGGTTCGTCCTTGGGCCAAATGTGTGACATATGCCAAATTTCATTCAAATCGGATCATATATGCGACCTGTACTTTGTTCACAAAATACATGGACGGACAGACGGACATGCGTAAATCGACTCAGAATGTGATTCTATGCATATTCTCAAAAGGAACCATGGGTCTATCTCGATTCCTTATGCCTGTTACAAACATATTCACAAAGACATAATACCCTGTACCGCAGTGTGGTGAAGGGTAGAAAAATGATGACTTATATAACTAAATTACTCCAACTCGCTACCACACAGTGAAGACCTCTACAAACCAAAATAGTGTACAGAACTCAGGATAAGTTTTTGCTACACATGTCATAGGCCGAGGGTATATATCTACATATATTTATGCAAGCAACGAGTTGTTAATTCTATGAAAATTTGTAGCAAATTTCCATTTCCATTACTTCCATGACTTATTTCTAATTTCTTAAGTAAGCAAACAAACTAAAAAATACCCACTGCAAAAAAATAAATAAATAAACCCTTTCCAAACAAACATAAAATTCCAATTCTAATTAAATGCAAACAATTACATATTTAATTACATTGATTTGAAAATGTGATAATTTCATTAAATTTTAAGGGACGTTTTAAGTAATTGATGATATTTTATTATTATCTATTTTAAATTTGATAAGTATACGTGGGAATGTTTGTGTGTGTGAAAATGCAGTTTACATTTTGTTGACCCATAAATATAATTAACGAAATGTAATAATAATTAATAGACAATTATATGCCACATAATAACTACTTATCTTTAAACCATTATTGTCTACTTTCATGGAGGGGTTATGTGACAAATTTGTTTCTAAAATATTTGCCCCCTTCATTCCTTATTTAGTAGGTTAGGAGATTAACAATCCGGGTTGTTATATGTATATCCGGGTTGGCATGGATACGAAAATACAATTGGACAGTGGTATGAAAGGGCGATATTTTATGTATTCTCATAAAAATTTTATTGTGATCAAAATTTGTGGTTAAGAAGTGGTGGGGAGGAGTACGACAAGATGGGGAATATCCGTCCACTCCAATAGTCCCCATCTTCGAACTTGATTTATGTTTGGAAGAACTATTACGATGGGCAAAGTTTAATCGAAATCGGCTAATCGAAACACGGAAGGAAGGTCGTTTGGATATCGATTCCAAAATTTCTGGAAAAATTCAGAAATCATAAAAATCGATATCCTTTCAATAGAATTACAATAAATTATTTTTTTATGTAACCTCCAAATTATCCCACGCCACTGTCCTGTCCCACTGTACTACCCTAACAACATCAAATAACAATGTAAAATACACCTGTTTGTTTGCTGTTGCTCCTGCTGCTGTCTCACAACAGGAAGGATAAATCACAGTTTGTTTCGTGAATTCAAGAGGATATTGGAAAAACGTGAATTGTTTTTCTATGTATTCCGCCCAAAAAACAACAACATCACCGACGAACAACTGTTTGATAAATGAAACCATTTGACATGGACTTAGAATAGAATTATTTGGGATTTACGCTAGGAATTACAATTTATAAAATATGTATCAATTTAGAGCATCATATCGAAAATTTAAAGCAGATGATAACATACAGGATGTATTACTATAGCTACTGAATGCAGGCACAATGGGGATCAATGGAGATTAGAGAGATTTGTTTATCTATTCAATAATGGACCGACGACCATTTGTATAAAAAGTTCGTTTCAATAACAATTTCAATAAGTGCTATAACAAACGAGAAATTTTGAAATCATTATAATGTGATTTGAAATAGAACAGTTTGCTTTGATTTATTATGATAGATTTTATTTTTTTATTTTGGAAATAGTAGGCAATTAGCAAATTAAAAAAAAAGGTAAAATCGAGGCAAAGGCGTAAGGTTCGGAAAATAGGGCTAGAGATGTGAATATCTGAGACAGAGTTCTTATTATTATTCCTAGGATTTTTATACTCTTCACCACACTCTGGTACAGGGTATTATGTCTTTGTGCATGTGCTTGCAACAGGCAATAGGAGACGAGATAGACACATGGTAGCTTTTTAAAATATGCATAGAATGAGTTTCTAAGTCGATTTATGCATGTCCGTCCGCTGTCTGTCCATGTTAAATTGTAAAAAAAGTACAAATCGCATTTATGATCCGAATTGGATTCAATTTGGCACAGCTCATTTATTTGGCCCAAGGACAAATCCTATTGAAATTGGGAAAATCGGTTCAGATTTAAATATGCAAGTTTCGCATCAGGGCGGAATAAATACAAGTTATCAACGTTACGACCTTTGTAAAGCCACATAGCCCAATATGCCTGATGAGCCGCTTAACCAACGGCGAAACGCGTCGCATAATGGTGGGTGCGTAGGTTCTTCTCCTGGCTTTCCTTTTCATTGCAAAACTTAGATCATAAAGCTCGATTTGAAAGAGTATAAATAATCACTTAAAATATATCCCATACATATATTTTTTCGATTTAATGTGAGTGGTGCATTAAAGTCGCTATATATCTTTCGATTTGCACGAACTTGCATAGCGCACTAAATTAGGTTCAGATTTAGATATAGCTCCCATATATATTTTCGTTCCATTTAATGTAAATGATGGTTGAATTTCTCTAACATTTTTCGATTTAAACGAAATTTGGCACAGCGTATTAATTTAAGTATAGAATGACGTGTGTTAAGTTTTTGGAAAGTCGGTTCAGATTTGGATTTTCCTCTCCTATATATTTATACCCTTCACCACACTGTGGTACATGGTATTATGTCGTTGTGCATATGTTTGTAACAGGCAAAAATAATAGAGATAGAATCATGGTTCCTTTTGAGAATCTGCATACAATCACTTTGTGAGTCGATTTATGCATGTCCGTCCGTCTGTCCGTCTGTAGATGTTAAATTGTAAACAAAGTACAGGTCGCATTTATAATCCGATTAAGATGAAATTTGGCACAATTCCCTATTAAAATTGAAGAAAATCGGTTCGGATTTAGATATAGGTCCCATATATAGTTTCGTCCGATTTAAGAAAAATGGGGCACCAAAGACCATATATATATATATATATATATTTGCGTCCGATTTTATGTAAATGGTGCACCAAAGTCCTTATATATCCTTGGATTTGCACGAAATTTGACACAGCCTACTGAATGAAGTCTAGAGTGATGTGTGTTAAATTTCGTGAAAATCGGGTCAGATTTATATATAGCTCCCATATATATTTTTATCCGATTTAAAGTAAATTGTGCACCAAAGTCCCTATATATCTTTCGATTTGCACGAAATTTGGCAAAGCGTACTGAATTAAACCTAGAATGATGTGTGCTAAGTTTCGTGAAAATCGATTCCGATTTAAGGTAAATGGTGTACCAAAGTCCCTATATATCTTTCGATTTGCATGACGTGTGCCAAGTTTCGAGCAAATCGGATCATATTTTTATATAGGTCCGATTTAAGGTGTAAGGGGCTCCAAGTGCGCTATAATTCTTTCGATCTGCACGAAATTTGGCATAAGGTACTGAATTAGGTTCGGAATGATGTGTGCTAAGTTTCGTGGAAATCGGTTCGGTTCGGTTTAGATATAGCTACAATATATATTTTCGTCCGATTTAAGGTAAATGGTGCACCAAAGTCCTTAAAAATCTTTCGATTTCCACGAAATATGGAACAGCATACTGAATTAAGCCTAAAATGATGTGTGCTAAGTTTCGTAAAAATCGGTTCAGATTTATTTATAGCTCCCATATATATTTTCGTCAGATTTCAGGTAAATTGTGCACCAAAGTCCTTAAATATCTTTCGATTTCCACCAAATTTGGCACAGCGTACTGAATTAAGCCTAGAATGATGTGTGCTAAGTTCGGTGAAAATCGAGTCAGATTTTGATATAGCTCCCATATATAGTTTCGGCCGATTTAAGGTAAATTGTGTACTAAAGTCCCTATATATGTTTCGATTTGCACGAAATTTGGCATAGCGTACTGAATTAAGTCTATAACGATGTGTGATAAATTTCGCGAAAATCGGTTCAGATTTAGATATAGCTCCCATATATAGTTTCGTTCGATTTTATGAAAATGTTGCAAATTCCTTATATATCCTTCGATACGTATCCTTCGATTTGCACGAAATGTGGATTTATAAGTAAATGAAGAACTCAAAATGTGTCCGTATGGACAAAACATACTGAAATGAGTGTAACCTTACACGTGTCATGAAATCGGTTTAGATTTCGATATTTTGCTTTAAATTTTGTCCCATTGTAAGAAGCAAATCTATATCTGATTAAAATTTAGTACAGGTTGCAGAATGACATGTTAAATTTCATGTTAATGGTCCTTAAAAAATGTGACACCTGTTGAGTATACTCAAAGTGGTGAAGAGTATTATATAGTCGGCCCCGTCCGACTTTACTACCTTCCTTCTTGTTTTAGTTTTCATTATGTGTAAAATCTGCGTACAAACATTTTTTATATCGGCCCACATTTTGGATAGGAGCTATCCCATTTTTCGGTAGGACCCATTTTCAGTATTTAAAGGATAATTTTGCATTTCATTTGCTCCTCAGACCTAATTGCCATATCATAGTTCGCATATAAAATTTCCCATCGTTTTTAAGGTTTTCAAATGTCCATCGCATACTTCATGGTATAAAAAGTTCGACTAATCCTGACCCTATGAAGTTTTTACGTATTTAATTTAAAATATACTATATAATCAGTTAAATGTTTATATACACCTAAAAATACCAATACATAAGAATAAATTTATTACGGCCTATACCTTTGATGTGTGTGTGATATGAATGCATTTGTCTATAATGAACAACATTCATTGTTATAAGCATTTATAAAAGCTATGTAATTGCCTCTTTCTGACCAGACGATGCTTTGTTAAATAGAAACATTGTTTTATTTTTTTTTTTTTTTGGTTAAAATAAAAGAACAAAAAGAACTACATTTATTCTATATGAAAATTTCATTGTGAGACCATTTTCATTACAATATGGGACGATAATGATAACCCTTTTGCTGGACACGTACACATCATCCTCATCATCGTCGTCATCGTCGCCATCTAATCTTTGGCTTACAAACAAAAATACCCTTGGTCTGGAAACACACACTCACACACACACATTGAAGATATTGACAGAAAAATAGAAAAAAACTCCCCCAAAACTAAAAATACACCCTCAAGCACACATAATACAGTTGCATACATACACCCACACACACACATACATACATTTCATTACAATCAAACTGATAGTAATATCACGAACTAAATAGATTCGTGTGCAAAAAGGCAAAGATTTATGATGACAGTAATAATGTTGATGGCTTTTTAATGACCATATTGCATTTGGAGAAAAAAACAAAAAACAAAAACAACAATACCAAGAAAAGACAAATACAACAACCACAATAAAAGAAGTCGAACAGGACAAACTAGTGATATGCCGCATGTTTTTTGCTGAATGAATGCCTATTTGTGGGGTTTGAAAATAATTATTGAGTGATTTGAAGGAGAAGAAGAAAAAAGTGTGAGGCAAATAAATTTTGCAAGAAGAAAGGAAGGGTATATAAAAAAATCTTACAAAATATACACCCAATGTACAATCTCCTGTCAATAGACGTGGCATCTATATAGATATATGAATCGAACTTCAATATTGGCAGTATACGGGTCTTTGGTGTACCAATTTTATGCACTCAAACAATATTAGCTGTGAGAGAGATATTTTACCCCAACTTGACACAGCCCATTGGGAAAACTTCAGCACAGCACAAGGACCGAGTAAGACTCGGGTCGTTTCGGATTGAAGACAACTCGGTCGTGGAAACGATCTAGTTGACACTTTAGATGACAATATTTTTTTATATTATTGTCTTAAATTTTATTGTCTTAAAATTCGGTTAAAAATTTGTCAAACTAGTAATAAAAGAAGTAAAGTCGGATACCCTACACCACTTTGGGTATATTCTCAATATGTCTCCTAACAGACTCCCCCTTTTCGAAAGAACATCGACATAAAATTGAACGAACTTGAATATGTCATTTTATGCCATTCTGAAGCTATCCAAAATTTCATTTGGCAAGTTCAGAGTCGTTTGCGTGCTATGGAACAAATTTATGTAAATCGATTTAGATGAAACACGATACATCCTATTTAGTAGGTCGCACTCTTCAAAATATATGTGAGAGCTATATCAAATCGGAACGGATTTTCTCGAATCGTAGAACATATCATTCAAGACTCAGGTCAGTACGCTATGCCAAATTTCGTTCAAATCGAAAGATATATAGGGACTTTGGTACTCTTCTTACATTAAATCGCACAATAATCAGCAGACATATTTCTAGACTGCGCTATGCAAAATTTCGTGCAAATCAACAGATATATACGGGCTTGGGTGCTCCATTAACATAAAAGTGGACAAGCATTTATATGAAAGCTATATCTAAATCTGTCCCGATTTTTCCAAATTTCAATAGGGTTCTTCCTTGGGTGAAATAAGCTGTGCCAAATTTCATCCAATTCGGATCGTAAATGCGATCTGCACTTTGTTTACAATTTAAAATGGACAGACAGACGGATGGATGGACAGACATATATCGACTCAGAAAATTATTCTATGCATATTCTCAAAAGGAACCATGTGTCTATATCGTTTCGTTTTGTCTGTTACAAGCATATGAACAAAGACATAACCCTGTACCACATTGTGTTGTAGGGTATAAAAATGGACTTAATCCACTTTCAAAATAAACGACTCAGATGATTTTCTCCCTTCAATTGATAAATTGGCTAAACCCTCGTATATTCTAAGTATGTTCTGGTTCGTTTTGAGGCTATAACAAATTGTGTACCTACTTCGAAAAGTATTGAACTCAGAGTGCCAAATTCAGTCACCCCAGACAAGACAATTTGTGTAAATCGATTTAAAGCAAACTTGACACACGCTACTCGGTATGCTGCACTGTTTAAAATTTAATCTCAATCAGACACCTATTGATTATTTGGTGTACAATTAACATAAATAAGTCGAAATTATATATGCAAGCTACGATATATCTGTATCTGAACCGATTTGAAGCAAACTTGCCAGAGATTAATTTATATTAATTTCACTACGTTGGGTCAATCGGCCTAGCTATGGATCTTTAGTGCACAATTTACTTAAAATCGGACAAAAATATATATAGGAGGTGTACACATCACTCTAGACTAAATTCAATACGCTATGCCAATATTCGTATATATCGAATGATTTTCAGTGCACCACTTACCTAAAATCGAAGAAATTATATAGGGAAGCTATATCTAAATCTGAACCGATTTTCACGAAACTTAGCACACATCATTCTAGACTTAATTCATGCCAAATGGTATGCCAAAATTCGAGCAAATCAAATTATTTTCAGGGACTTTGGTGCGCCACTTACCTAAAATCGGGCGAAACTATATATGGGAGCTATATCTAAATCTGAACCGATTTTCACGAAACTTAGCAAACATCATTCTAGACCTCATTCAGTAGGCTATACCAAATTTCGTGCAAATCGAAAAATATATAGGGACTATGGAACCCCATTTACATTAAATCGGACGAAAATATATATGGGAGCTATATCTAAATCTGAACTGATTTTCTCCAATTTCAATAGGGTTCGTCCTTGGGCCAAATAAGTGACATGTGCTAAATTTCATCCAAATCGGATCATAAATGCGACCTGTACTTTGTTCACAAAAATACATGGAAGGACGGACATGCATAAATCGACTCAGAAATTGATTCTATGCATATTCTCAAAAGGAACCATGGGTCCATCTCGATGATTTTTGCCGGTTACAAACATATGCACAAAGACATAATACCCTGTACCACAGTGTGGTGAAGGGTATATGAACCTAAAAACAGGACCAAAATCGGAGAATGCTATCCTACACCACGTTGGGTATATATAAGAAATACCCTACACTAATATATACCGAAACGACTTAACCAAAGCTTCATACGCGTCATTCTAGGCTCCAATCGGTACATTGTGCAAAATTTTGCCGTAATCGACCATCAAACAACAACCATTTACGTAGAATCGAATGAAAATTTATATAGGAACCGATATATATCGGAACCAGTTTCAACGAAACTTCACAATATGGCATCAGCATTGAACGAGGTGCAAAATTGTATTGCAATCGGGTAAACCTTGGGAGTTTCATGTACGATTATGAGGTATGCTTTTACAAAATGGGCTGAGGCGACACGCATTTGCCGATTAAGACACGGGTCGTTTCCGATTGTATACCTCATGGCCGTGGAACCGATCTAATTGACACTTTGGCTGACAATTTTTTTCGTGTGATAAATTTAAACGGTTAATTTAAAGCGATACAAAAATCTTTTTTCCTTTTTTTTCTTAAAATACGAATTAAGAATTTAGGACCTGTCTCCCGCATATACAAGTGTTTGGCATACTTAGATCTATTTAAGGTAAATATGTCAACAGGTCGTCATCATAATCAATAAATTGTACGAAATTTATTAGTGTACATAAATAAAAGGCTTCCTGGGCAAGAAACGGCTAAAAGTTATAAAAGAATATGAAGACAATCGAATATCTTTTTCATATTTTTGAGAACTCTACCTATCATTTTATGATTGCATTTTTCTAGAATATTTGCAAGTCGGGCCGACAATATGATACCCTTTACTTTGAGTATATTATACATATGTCTCCTAACATACTCGATTTAGAGCAAACTTGGTACACGCTTTTGAGTAGGACGAACTCTTCAAAAATTAATATCAATCAGACACCCGTTTGAAATATATATATGGAAGCTGTCTCCGCATCTGACCGTATTTAAATACCTAAACTTCAACGAAAATAGATATGGGAGCTATATCTAAATCTGAACCGATTTCAACGAAACTTGCCAGAAATTAATTTTTATTAACTTCCGTACATTATACCGAAATGGGAATACCGTTGTATGGGGGCTATCTCAAAAAGGGAACCCATATCGATTATTTTTGGTAGGGAAGTTTGCTAATTCCGAAAGAAAACTTATAAAAAATCTTCAAAGAAATAATATATTGTGGGAACCGTTAAAAATTAAACTAAAAATTGGACAACCGATATATATCATTTTCCATACCTAACAAATTTAATATACCTTCAGTCTTATGGTAAAGCGTATAACGAAATATACCCCGAACAAATGAATGAATTATTTGAGCAAAGCAAGAAGGAATTTATGTTATGAAGAAAAAATACCCTTTTTTCCCCTTTGCTGTCAATACTTTTTCCCAATGAAAGACATCAATCACATTGTACCGCAAAAAGGAATTTCTCAATGAGAGTGAACAAAACACAAAAAAAAAAATCTCTGAATTTTCAACATTTCATTTCGGTGAAAATCATTTGGCATAAAATTCTTTAATACCATTAAATGTTTATGCCTATATTTTTTTCTTCTTGGAACGCCAACACACACACACACATACATGAAATACCAAGGATTATTTAAATAACACAATGATAACATCTAAATAAAACAAAAAGGAAATAACGAGTGATGATGGCTGGGGGTGGGAGAGTGTTACAGCTTCAAACATTAATCGTTGTATTGGTGTGTGTGTGTGTGAATGGCAACCCTTATTATATTTGGATTAACGAAAGGGTCAGTCAGTCAGTTAATGTCGAAGTGTTTTTTGGGGAAAATTTCGGTTCTTTTCTTAATTAGTAATAGATTAGAAAAGTTTTAGCTCGAGTAATTATTCCATAGCACATAAAATCTTAAATCTTTGCATTTCAACAACAAAGGCAGCAACAGCAGATAAAGCTAATCTCGCAAACAAAAGACATTTAACGTGTATCGAAACATTAATGCTGATGTTTTATAAATTAAGACATTACGAAAAAGGCTGTAATGTCACAAGGCGTAGGATGAGGATAAATTATTATACCCAAGTGTATGTCTCGGTTTTTAAGAGTAGGTCTTAATATTTTTTCATGGAAAATTAACATGAAAGAAATTAACAAAATGTTTTGAATTTTAAATGTACTTATTATGATGGAAAAGTACTGCAATTTTTATAATGTTTGAAAGTAATATAATCAGATAAGGTGATGGCATGTACAATTTTTAAGATATGCCCATAGCATAGGAGTGACACAAAATTGATGGTAATTTATTAAAATATGAGTAAGGAAGATTACAGATAATTTGTAGGGCGAAATTATGTAAATTTATTTTGCAGTTTGGTTATACATATAATTTTAAGTAGAATCTGAATAATCGGACTATGTCAAAGTTTCACTACAATTACTCGTATTTGCGCCTCTAAATATATGTAGAAGCCTGGAAATGTTTCAAATTACATTCAATATTCGGCCACATATATCAATTTTATTTATATAAATTTTAAATGAACGGGTCCTCCTTGATATACGAGCAAAACTCAACACATGTCATTCTGGCGCCATTTTCGTAACCCAGACAAAACTTCATGCCCGTCGAACAGACATCTTATTGCACAATGTAAGATGAAGTCGGACGAAATTTTGTTTCAGAGCAAATCAAACAAATCTAAATCCGAACCGATTACTAGCAAAATTCACACATGCATTTCACAGAGATGGTCCGTCAGACATAGTGACGTAAATGACATACATTTCCGACGTATAATACATACGTCACCATTAGGTTTTTGACAAAATAGCAATTTCCATTAATCAATTTGGAAATTGCGTATGCTTTACTCAAATCCATATCGAATTTCGAAATTTTCTTCTCCAAAAAAGTTTAGAATTTTTTTTTTATCAGTTCTAGTAAAGAATAGTCAGATATATGTAAAAATAATATATATTCTTGAAAATAACAGTACATAGTAATAATATTGAAATAAATGACGTTTACTACATCTATTACATTTTATACAGGTATTTGACGTTTTCGACGTTTACAAATTTTTGACAGTCGAAAACCTAAAAAATCGTCACACAGACCATCCCTGGCATTTCAGCAAACGGGCCCTTTTTGATATGCGAGGTCTGAACACAACATAACCGTTAAAGTTAGGTCAAAACACTATTATGTGACCTTCAAAGTAATCGCCCTATTAGAGACTTTTGCCAGCATTAGTTGGAAACCTCGAAACATTTCTGAAACACGCTTTACGGTATAGTCAACATTTCCTCTATCGATTTTGCTATTATAACCTCTTCTAGGAGACGGCTTTCCTTTCGTCGATGCCTTCCGTTTTGGGAAGAGGAAAAAGTCAACGTGTACCATGTCCGAGAATACTGTGGTTGAGCCCTAATAATGATTTTATTTTTGACCAAAAACTCCAACGCAAGCATCGAAGTGTGAGCCGGTGCTTTATCAAGGTGTGAAATCCATGATTGGAGTTTCCACAATTCTGTGCGTTTCTGATGAATAGCTTGACGTAGATAACGCTTTACTTCAAGTTAGTGTTCCGTAGTAACCGTACGATTTAGTGGTAAAGATTCCCATGCAATTGCAATCAAAGAAATCCTTGAGCAGAACCTTCACATTTGACCAAACTTGAGGGGCTTTTCTCGGTCATGGCTCTTCTTCTGAAGGTTTCCATTGGTATGACTGGGCTTTGATTTCAATGTCATGGCCATATACCAATTGTTCAATAGCAGTTACGATATTTTTGAGGTAATCTGGATCGCCGTTGACAATGTTTAACAGCTCATGGGCTATGTCCATGCCACGCTGTTTTTGGTGAATAATTAAAAAAAGGCTTTCATGGTACTCGGATCATAATTATGAGGTATAAATCGACTCAAAAATCAGTCAAAACTACTTCTGGTTGTCCATCGGATTCCCAAAACATGAATGTACAAAATTTCCCAAAAATGCTCTTATCCGCTTGTGATTTCGTGAAGTTGGGGTCATAATTGCGATATATAGAGCAATTTGAAAAACAGTCAAAAATAATTCCTTTGATCAGATAGTTCCTTGGTCAGAAAAATGTCTATGCGGAATTAGCAATGCCTGTCGGTCCATCAGAGTTTAAATTATGATAAATATCGCAATGTTTAATATAAATCTTTGAAAGTTTGCCCATAAATTAATACTACTCCTAGGATGTTTTGGTATATTTTGATCCACTTTTTAGGGTAGCCCCCATATAAAAGTAGGAAAACTAAAAAAAATTAATAATAATAATAATGGTTAATTTTTTGACATTCCAAATTTCGGTCGATTGCCTAAAATTTTATATATTGTATTCACATTTAGTAGAAACCCTCTTGACCGATTATAGGTCAACAGCTCCAGGTTCTAACCCAGGCATATTTTCCCAATCTTGTTTTCCCGAGGTGGATATTTACGCCATAAAATAAAAAGTTGGTTACCTTAGGTTTTGTTTTATTGTACCTCGGAATATTTACCGACTAAACAATTGTTCTAAGTATTTGCTTAGATCCCATATACCGTGTAAAGTATGTGATATTCTGCATATAATAATGGCCTCTATAATGACTAGAAAATTTGACAAAAATAATGTTTTCGGTTCATTGCATTCCCTAAATATCATCTCTACATCATCGACATTTATAGGCGTCGTCCTTGACCATAATCGGAACTTCGTATACAATTTCAAAGCTATCAGCGCTACATTTCCGCTCTCTAGTGGGGTAATAGTAATACTAAATAATATCATAACACATAGACACCTTTATATGTTTCCGTTTAACTTCCACATCCGAGTACATACAACAATATAATTGGTATCAGCATAAAGGTCAACTACTCCTCTTGGATATACTATCAACTTATCGTATCTATGTCCTTCAGGAGTATATATGTACGCCATAGAATAACAATTTAGTCAATTTTCAAGACTGGGTTCATTCGATTCGCTTAATATTGACCGATTGATTTGAAAAGAGCCAGGAATGTTCCTTGGTCAAATTCCTTTGTAAAATTTCGTGCGTTTTGAGCCTCCTACCTACTACATAATAGATGAAGTTATTAGGCCTATATTAATATTATTTCAAATTAAATGTATAAAATTGGTGGATTGGTTGGTTCCTATGTCAAAACAATGATTTATATTCAGAGTTTTCTATGAATTAATTTATTAAGACACATAAAGCCTAATTACGGCCTTTTCGAGTGGAAAATCCGTTTAGGTTCATGAATATGAGAAAACATGTATGGAAGCTACTTAAACTGGGGTATATCCATTACAGGGGATATATGCCAAGCATGGACATATTTCGAACATCCTATGTAAAGATATTTTCCACATTTCTGTAATCCGAAATGCCAGACTCTTCACTTGGAAAATAGACAAAATACGGAAAAGGGACGCTATCGTTTTATGTTTCCTTCAACCACACGTGAACCGGATTATCTCTTTTTCAATGCCAAACGTCTTAGGAAAATTTATTTCTGGGTAACTGTGATCACATCCTTTCTGAAGAAACTGGTACAATCACTTTTTGAATTGTTCGGGCGGTCGGAATTGTTATACCCTACACCATGTATCCGAAGTAGTTCGGGTAGATAGAGATGTACTGAAAATTTTTGGTAGGAGTATTTGACACATAAAGATAACAAAATTAGAGGCAATCGTTTCAAAAAAAGTGCCCAAATTCCGAATAACGGGTCAACTACCGCTCTTGGAGTAGTTGAAATTTTTGTTTAAAGCCCAATAATATTCAATTGAATTTATAAAGAAACTTCCCTTTACAATTGAATTTATAAATACTAATAGGTCTACAGAAAGACCATGGGTCTATATAAAGACCAACCGGTGTAAATATAGACAGATTGAAAGTGCATAGATGCCACAGGTGTGTATATAGGAGCTATATCTAAATCTATTCTTAATCATTCTAGTATTAATTTAGAACGCTATGCCAAAATTCGTGCAAATCGAAGGATTTTGAGGGACTTTGAGGGACTTTGACTTTACCAAAAATCGGGCGAAGCTATATATAGGAGCTATATCTAAATCTGAACCGATTTTCACAAAACTTAGCACACGTCTTTCTAGACTTAATTCAGTACGCTATCCCAACATTCGTGCAAATCGAAAGATTTTCAGGGGCTTTAGTGCACCATTTACCTGAAATCGGGCGAAACTATATATTGGAGCTATATCCAAATCTGAACCGATTTTCACGAAAAATAGCACACGTCTTTCTAGACTTAATTCAGTACGCTATGCCAAAATCCGTGCAAATCGAAAGATTTTGAGGGACTTTGGAGTATCATTTACCAAAAATCGGGCGAAACTATATATGGGAGCTATATCTAAATCTGAACCGATTTTCACGAAACTTAGCACATATCATTCTAGACCTAATTCAGTACGCTATGCAAAAATTCGTGCAAATCGAATGATTTTCAGGGACTAAAGTCCGTAAATCGGGCGAAACTATATATGTGAGCTATATCTAAATCTGAACCGATTTTTCCCAATTTACAATTTAACATCAACAGACGGACGGACGGACATGCATAAATCAACTCAGAAAGTGATTCTATGCATATTCTCAAAAGGAACCATGGGTCTATCTCGATTGCTTTTGCCTGTTACAAACATATGCACAAAGACATAATACCCTGTACCACAGTGTGGAGAAGGGTATAAAAATACAACGGTTCATAAATAGTGTACATACCAATTCGGCAACATAAACCCCTGTATCTTATGTACAGACACCGTTTGCATAAAATCGAACGAAAATATTTATTAGAGCTATATCTAAATCTGAACCGATTTCTTCAAAATTCAACCCACATCTCAACTTAATTTAATACGATATGCAAAGTTTTGGTCGTAACCAGACAAAACTTGGGAGGTTGGTGCATATGAGAGCTATATATAAATCTGAATCGATTTCCACCAATTATATTAGTTTTCGTTCTTGAGCAATATAAATGAGCTCTATCATATTCCATCCAAATTAGGATCATAAATGCGACCTCACAGGAATACGTGGATAATTCGACTTGGTAAGTGTTAGCTTAGTCTCAAAGGAACCATGGGTATGTGTCATTTCCTTTTGCCTGTTACAAATATATGCACAAAGACAAACATAGAAATTTTAATTTTAAGGGAATAGAAAAATGTGTTTAAAGTTTGAGAAACCCTCTTGCCGTCACTTGATGCTAGCACAACAAATCGGCTATATCTTCAAGGGTTGTTGAGATTTTCACTTGAAATTTCATAGGAACATTCTTGAATTGGTGTAGATTCGAATTAAATAAAAATAAAAAATTAAATTTTTTGAAACCGAGAATAGGGGTTCCCTTAATAGAAAAAATTGCATCAAGTCGATACTAGACAGTGGTTCGGTAGGTCTACACAAATCGTACATTTTTACATACTTTTTTATTTTCATGACTCATAATATGTTTATTTTTTTCCTCACATTAACAGATCCATGAACTCTGATACTCCCACACAAAACAAATCTTTTGCGAAGAAATTCTCCACCTCGACCATAGACAGTATTCCGTAGAACTCAGCAAATCAAATTATTATACAAACTCATGGCTCATAATATATATTTTCTCAACTAATTTACCAATGATGGCGGAAATATTATAATTTCAACCAAATATTATTTCCGATACTAAACCAGAAATGGTCAGCTTATTTATTTTTATGGGGTTATAGCCACCTATTGAGGACCACAAAATCACAAATGCTTAGAAGAAATCCACTAAATATTTTAGAATCTTGTTTTTTATCTGTTACAACATGGGCAGCTCAGTTTGTTTTTTTAAGAATATGCATAGTTTTCTGACAAATGTCCGTCTATCAAAAAGGAAAAATTCCGCATTTTTTCTTTAATACACATCCACTTGCAACTTCTTCGTCTTAAAATTTATTCCTAAGGTTTTGGTGGGGACACGTTTCGTTAATTTTGGATTTTTTAATTTTTTTCCCCAATATCAATATATTTTGTAAAGAAATATTTTTCCGTTCCAACTTCTGTTATATTTTTTTTAATTTATCACACAACTACGACCTGTAGTTTCCCAATGTTTTACAATTCCATACATTGCCAAAAAAAAAAATCTGGCAGCAAATTTCCTTATGCTATCAAGATTCTACGGGAACAAGGTATAATGACTTCACTTCGCATGACTTTTGTTTTAAATTAATTTCCATAGTTTGCCAATTAGAAACACTTATACGCCACTGGCACCCAGTGAGGCAGCGGAAAATGGCAATGCAACCAAAGAAACAAAACAAACAAAAAAAAAAAACTAATTAAAAAAAAACTTTTCCAAAACTTCAAAATAGATTTTGGGTGAAATTACTGCTACTAAGAACACACCTTGAAAAATCGTGGTTGTTTGCTATGCTGGTTGGCTGTTGGAATTCCGTGAATGTGCAGGAAAAAAAATACACACGCCTTTTGGTAATCCACAAGTTTTATGCTTAACGTGAGAACACAATTTTTGGTTTATCTCTAGTGATTTTCCTTTGGTTTGATTTTGTGATTTTTCTTTTTAGTCGGGGAAATTGCTATGTTTTCTAGGGGTTTCACGCTCCCACGGGTGGGTAAATAAACTTTATTTTCCTGTATAAAACAATTGTTGACTTGAACACGCAGTAGGATCAGAAACGCACACACACACACACGCACGTTTGCATATACGACAGAAACGACTACGACAAGGATGTTTGTGTTTAGAATAGTTAAACGGCATAAAACTTTTTCCTTTTTGTATTTTTTTTTTCGAGATAAAACTACAATTTCCGCCACGAAGTCACAAACTAGAGGAAATGTGACGAAAAACAAAACACCAGGAAAAACTAGTTAAACGCAAACAAGGAAATTAAACAGGATACGGCAATGGTTAGATTTTTGTTTTGTTAATTTTAATTTGAATAACACCAAAAGGCAGAAAAGATTTTGTAAGGATTTTGGGTTTCCTTTAATACATATTTCTTTATTTTGATTAAATTTTTTATTTGTATTAAATTTTATTTTGATTTAAAATTATTTTTTTTTAATTTTGATTTTTTCAATTTTTTTTCTTTTGATTTTCTTTTTATTTTTTGATTTTTATTTGATTTTCTTTTTAATTAATTTTTTTTTTTTGTGATTTACAATCAAAATCACGTTTTCTATTTAGCCATAATTTTTCCTCTGCACCTTCTTCTTTTTCTTCTGCTCGTTTTCTTTGTTTTGCCAACAACAACAACAAAGAGCGGTGGAATTTTGTTGTCGCCTCAATTTAAGCCGGAAAACACACAATGCGTTAAAGACGTTGTTATCGCAAAAAGCATCGTCGTTAAACTGGTGGATGCTGTTCTAAGTAACCGTAAACTCGGTAGGAGACACATACACACACACACACTAAGGCTCCTACCAAATGTCTGTATTTGTATGGCTCTGTGTAGTCCCTCTCCTAACAGAGGTAAATGAGCTCTTGGACTGGTTAAAATGTCGGAGATTAACATTTCGAAAATCTGTTAATTGTACAGAAAAACCCCCGATGATTTAAATGAACATTTTGGCGCCAGTTTTTAAGTTTTTTTCCTTAGGTTCGTCAAACGAGCCATGTGGATTTTGAGTGAAATGCGCATGAGCCTCCAAAGAAACAAATTCGAAATAATGTTAAATTTTATCCTCTCTCTCTCTCTCGTGCTCATTTTCCTTGGGCCAACATAACAGACCACGTGTTAACTTTAAAAGTTTTAGTTATTCCGAAATGGCTAATGGTTTCAAACATGCTCAACATCTCATTGTGTTAACATGCGATTTTGTTTAGGCCGACGACATGGCCGGAGGTATATTCTAACTGGGGTTTCCCTTCGCCATGGAATACATACGTATGATGACATACATTCTCTGTTTATTACTATAACAAACAATCATAAAAAAGCAACAACAACCAAAAAACAACAACACACACTCATTTCACTTTTGGTGATAGGGAAACAACAACATTTCACGTTGCCTCTCCCCAAACAACCGAATGGGATGTAACAGTACCCTTCCTAACCCCCACCAGCATACCCCCACCATCCCTCATGTTGCTGTCCAAATTTCCACAAATATTGTTGTAGGTTAGTAACATTTTTTTCATTGTGACACACTAACACACTCGTAAAGTAAGCATAACACTGGTCCTTACATGCTACCGGTGACTGTGTGTATGTTTTTTTTTATTTATTCTTCCCTTTGCTCCCCTCTTCCATACTGGTCACATCTATGCTGAAGTCTCTGTGACATAAAGGAGACTTGAAGAGTTGTGCTGTTGTTGTTATTGTTGGTATTCTATTCTCAACTTCTTTCTATTTTTTTAAAATTTAATACTTCCGTCGTACGTTATTACGAAGGACTTTAATATATGTGTGCCAAGCAAAGAGTCCTTAACGCAAAATAAAAAATATGTTGTTGACATTTGTCTTCCTTGGATTTTGCAAGGGAGTGCGTGTGTGTAAGGTTGGATGACTGGCTGGATGGCTGGTTGGTTGGTTGGCTGACTGGCTGAGTTGCGATTAGATGTTTGTTTGTGCAATTTTTCATTTTACATCAATGTTTTACAACAATGTTTAGGAAACGGGGAGGGTGGACTGTGGTTAATAATTGCTCAGGGAAAAAATTGGCACGAAACAATTTAATGTGATGGGTAAATCAAAATCAAATTAGGAGAAGTAGGTTCTCAATGTGAAATAAATAAAAAAAATACAAAAAAAAAAAACAGTAAGGAAAGTAGTAAAGTCGGACGGGGCCGACTATATGATACCCTTCACCACTATGGGTATATTAAACAGGACTATTAACATGAAATATATATGGGAGCTATATAGACCGATTTTCTCGAAACTTGGCAGACATCACTCTAGGCTCAATTCAGTACGTTATGCCAAATTTCGTGCAAATCGAAGGATATATAGGGACTTTGGTGCACCATTTATATGAAAACGGACGAAACTATATATGATTTTCACGAAACTTAGCAAATTGCCAAATTTCGTGCAAATCGAAAAATATATAGGGACTTTGTGGCACCATTAACATGAAATCGGACGAAACTATATATGGAAGCTATATCTAAATCTGGACCGATTTTCTCGAAACTAGGCAGACATCATTCCAGGCTTAATTCAGTGCGATATGCCAAATTTCGTGCAAATCGAAAGATATATAGGGACTTTGGGGCACCATTTACATGAAATCGGACGAAACTATATATGGGAGCTATATCTAAATCTGAACCGATTTTCTCAAAACTTGGCAGACATCACTCTAGGCTTAATTCAGTACGATATGCCAAATTTCGTGAAAATCTAAAGATATATAGGGACTTTGGGGCACCATTTACATGAAATCGGACGAAACTATATATGGGAGCTATATCTAAATCTGAACCGATTTTCTCAAAACTTGGTAGACATCATTATAGGCTCAATTCAGTATGTTATGCCAAATTTCGTGCAAATCGAAAGAAATATAGGGACTTTGGGGCACCATTTACATGAAATCGCACGAACATCAGACAGACAGAGAGAAATCACTCTAGGCTCAATTCAGTACGTTATGCCAAATTTCGTGCAAATCGAAAGATATATAGGGCCTTTGGTGCACCATTTGCACGAAATCGGACGAAACCATATATGGGAGCTATATTGAAATCTGGACCGATTTTCACGAAACTTGGCAGACATCATTCTAGGCTCAATTAAGTACGTTATGCCAAATTTCCTGCAAATCGAAGGATATATAGGGACTTTGGGGCACCATTTACACGAAAGCGGACGAAACTATATATGGGAGCTATATTTAAATCTGGCCAGATATTCACGAAACTTGGCAGACATCATTCTAGGCTCAGTACAGTACGTTATGCCAAATTCAGTGCAAATCGAAAGATATATAGGGCCTTTGGTGCACCATTTGCACGAAATCGGACGAAACTATATATGGGAGCTATATCGAAATCTGGACCGATTTTCACGAAACATGGCAGATATCACTCTAGGCTCATTCAGTACCTTGTGCAAAATTTCGTGCAAATCGAAAGATATATAGGGCCTTTCGTGCACCATTTATATGAAATCGGACGAAACTATATATGGGAGCTATATTGAAATCTGGACCGATTTTCACGAAACTTGGCAGACATCATTCTAGGCTCAGTACAGTACGTTATGCCAAATTTCGTGCAAATCGAAAGATATATAGGGCCTTTGGTGCACCATTTGCACGAAATCGGACGAAACTATATATAGGAGCTATATCTAAATCTGGACCGATTTTCACGAAACTTGGTAGACATCATTCTGGCCTAAATTCGGAAATCGGACGAAAATCGAACGAAACTATATATGGGAGTTATATCTAAATCTGGACCGATTTTCATGAAACTTGGCAGACGTCATTTTAGGCTCAATTTAGTATTTTATGCCAATTTCATGCAAATCGAAAGATGTATAGATACTTTGGTGCCTATATCGGGCGAAAATATATATGGGAGCTATATCTAAATCAGAAACGATTTTTTCCAATTTCAATAGCGTTCGTCCTTGGGCCAAACCAATGAGTTGTGCCAAATTTCATCCAAATCGGATCATAAATGCGACCTGTACTTTGTTTACAATTTAACATGGACAGACAGACAAACGGACGGACATGCATAAATCGACTGAAAAAGTGATTCTATGCATATTTTCAAACGAAACCGGGGGTCTATCTCGATTATTTTTGGCTGTTACAAACTTATGCACAAAGACATACCCTGTACCACAGTGTGGTGAAGGGTATAAATACAAATGGGGAGTAATTTTGATAGAAGTCTACATTTAAACAGCAGACGGGTTTTAGACTTTTGTAAAATGTGGACTAATATTGATAATTTTTGGTGGAAAGTAATGTTGTCCAATGATAACACAAAATATTTATCTAGAGTAAATTCTGTGGGACAATCATTTTTATACCCTACACAACTATGTTGTCAGGGTATTATAGCTTTGTGCAGCCCCAAATGTTTGTAACGACGCGAAATATTGGTCCTAGACATACCTTTAAGTATACCGATCGTCATATCTCGACTAGCTGAATCGATCTAGACATGTGTGTCCGTCCGTCCGTCCGTCTGTCCATTATTATTTGTAAACACGATACAGGTCACAGTTATGGACCAGTATAGATCCCTATTGATTTTGATAAAGATCGGTTAATATTCAGGGGATGAAATGGACCAAAAACTTTATTTTTGTTTGATTTTCTGATCCCTCTAGAGGCCATAATTATGATCGAAACTTCGCAAATTTTTACATAGATAAGAAGATCGGGCCACAGAATAAGCATGCCTGTTTTGATAAAGATCGGTCAATATGAAGCGGGTCAAATGGACCCTGACTTTTGTGTGAAAAATAACACATTTTGTATTCTATGGCATATATATTTATCCCTGAACGATATAGACCCGAGAAGTTGATAGTATATCGAAGAGGAGTGGTTGACCTTTATATTGATACCAATTATATTGTCGTATATACTCGAATGTGGGAGTCTTTGTGTAAATCGTTTCCTTTTTTGTAACAGGTAAAAGGAAACGAGATAGACCCATGGTTCCTTTTGAGAATATGCTTAGAATAATTTTCTGAGTCGATTTATGCAGGTCTGTCCGTTCGTCTGTTGATGTTAAATTGTAAACAAAGTACAGTATATATTTTTCCGATATAGGCACCAAATTCCCTAAATATCTTTCGATTTGCCCCAAATTTGGCATCTGTTCAGATTTAGATATAGCTCCC
Organism: Musca vetustissima; assembly: GCF_032173495.1. Taxonomy (NCBI): domain Eukaryota; kingdom Metazoa; phylum Arthropoda; class Insecta; order Diptera; family Muscidae; genus Musca; species Musca vetustissima. Next base: position 65,639 of record NW_026887877.1, on the reverse strand, counting down.
ATTTATATTTTCGTCCTAATTAAGGGAAATTGTGCACCAAAGTCCCTAACTATCTTTCGATTTGCACGAAATTTGGCGCAGCATACTGAATTAAGCCTAGAATGATGTGTGCTCAGTTCCGTGAAAGTCTGTTCAAATTTAGATATAGCTCCCAAATGTATTTTCGTTCGATTTAAGGTAAATGGTGCACCAAAGACCTTAAATATTTTTCGATTTGCACGAAATTTGGTATAGTGCACTGAATTAAGTCTAGAATGATGGGTGTTAAGTTTCGTGAATATCGGTTCAGATTTATATATAGCTCCCATATATATTTTGCGTAAATGGTGCGCCAAAGTCCCTAAATGTATTTCTATTTGAAGGAAATTTGGCACAGCGAGCGGAATTACGTCTAGAGTGACGTGTGCAAAATCGGTTCCGATTTCGTGAAAATCGGTTCAGATTTAGATATAGCTCCCATATATATTTTCGTCCGATTTAAGGTAAATGTTGCGTTAAAGTCCCTAAATATCTTTCGATTTGCACGAAATTTGGAAGAGGGTACTGAATTGAGTGTAGAATGATGTGAGTTAAGTTTCGTAAAAATCGGTTCAGATTTAGATATAGCTCCCACATATAGCTTCGTCGATTTTATTTAAATGGTGCACCAAAGTCCCTATATATCCTACAATTTGCTCGAAATTTGGCACAGTTTACTGAATCAAGCCAAGAATGGTGTGTGCTAAGTTTCGTGAAATTGGTTCAGATTTAGATATAGCTCGTCCGATTTAACAGAAATTGTGCATCAAAGTCCTGTTTTGGTATCTTAGAAGTTGTAATGCACCCTAATTTAGGTATTTTCCGCCTCATCTGATATAAATAGGCATTTCGGGTTCTCAAAGGTATGAAAAGGGCATCCAGGGACCAGGTTTGGGGAATTTTACGCGTAACGAGTACCTGATTATTTTAAGATCTAAAACGATTCGTAAAAACTTCGGTTGGGCTTATCATTGAGCTAACATATAAATGCGTTATGACGAGATACAAATGGTAACGTCACAAAAACTTTAAACAGTACTGCCTCAATATATCTGCTGAGAGGTTTCTGGAGACCTTTTTTATGTCCTTCAAATTTTTGGAATCTTCAAAATGCTGAAACTCCGCCATGGTAAATTTATTGTAGGATAGTTTAACGGTAAATCAAAGCACTACATTAAAGCCAATGTGGTAGAAAATGTGCCCAAACTACCAGTTCTAATAAGAAGACCTCCAGCTTAAAAAGGCTTTAAAGTAGCGGTTCAGATTTAGATACAGCTCCCATATTAAGTTTCGTCCAATTTTGTGCAAATGGCGCACCAGCTACCAAGACTTAACGTTTGTTCGATTAACACGGCATTTTGCATAGAGTATTAAATTGGGCAAACAATGAAATGTATTTAGTTTGGTTCAACTCGATTCAGATTTGGAATCGGACAGATTGTTTGTCCATAGGAGAACATTTTCTATTCTTTCCCGCATAAAGCCTAGTCAATCATATAAAGTATGTTATTGTATACATGATTATACCCTTCACCACACTCTGGTACAGGGTATTATGTCTTATGTTATGCATATGTTTGTAACAGGCAAAAGGAATCGAGATAGACCTATGGTTCCTTTTGAGAATATGCATAGAACCACTTTCTAAGTCGATTTATGCATGTCCATCCGCCCGTCTGTTGACGTTAAATTGTAAACAAAGTACAGGTCGCATTTATGATCCGATTTGGATGAAATTTGGCACAGCTCACTTATTTGGCCCAAGGACGAACCCTATTGAAATTGGGAAAAATCGGTTAAGATTTAGGTATATATATTTTCGTCCGATTTAAGGTAAATTGTGTACCAAAGTCCTATATATCTTTCGATTTGCATGAAATTTGGTATAGTCTACTGAATTAGGTCTAGAATGATGTGTGCTTAGTTTAGTGAAAATCGGTTCAGATTTAGATATAGCACACATATATAGTTTCGGCCGATTTTAGGTAAATGGCGCAACAAAGTCCCTGAAAATCAATCGATTTGCACGAATTTTTGCATAGCGTATTGAATTAAGTCTAGAATGACGTGTGCTAAGTTTCGTGAAAATCGGTTCAGATTTAGATATAGCTTCAATATATTTTTCCCCGATTTTAGGTATAGTCCCTGCAAATCTTTTGATTGAGGAATTTTGGCATAGCGTACTAAATTGAGTCTAGAATGATGTGATGGCTTTATGTAAATTGTGCACTAAAGATCTATAGCTAGGCCGATTGATACAACGTATTGAAGTTAATATAAATTAATCTCTGGCAGGTTTGCTTGAAATCGGTTCAAATATAGATATAACATAGCTTCAATGTATAATTTCGACATATTTATGTTAATTGTACACCAAATAATCCATGGGTGTCTGATTGAGATTAAATTTTAAACAGTACAGCGACGTCTTTTCGGATACATATGTAGAATATACCCAAAGTGGTGAAGGGTATCATATAGTCGGCACAGTCCGACTTTACTACTTTCCTTACTGGTTTTATATGCAAAATTAATATAATTATTTATGACATTTTTATCCGATGACACCTTAATAGTCTTTTCCTGCTTAGAATATTTATATATCTATTCCGCAAATCGTTCACATTTAAGTATATATCAATTTATAACTATTATCCTACACAAAATGGTATGATGGACGGATTTACCTATAATAGCATTTAACAATTGATACTTTGTCACACATAAGCACACCAACAATATCCCTTTTATCTGTCACTTTTGGCGAATGCACCTAAGTTATTCCCTACACAAATTTAATATTTTCTTTGACATCTCCAACATACATTATTCAACCACACTTCAATGATTCACAGCAACTTATGACAAACATCTGCTTTTATATTTCAACATTTCTCGAGTCAAAGAATGGCATTGATGAAGTGTTCTTAATATAATTGTCATTAGTCGGTAAGGCAATTTAGTTCGCATTTAATCCCTTATGAGTATCCTTGTCCAAAGCGATTTATCCTCTGTAATGACATGAAAAGGAATGTGAAGGGAAAACTGGCATAAAGGTGAAATGTGGTCAATTTAATCTTGGCAATATTAAATTGTCCTTCACGAGTGTGGCCACAGGAAGGGATAACGTTTATGCCATGTGTTGGCAGTATTTTTGGTAAACACATACATAAACGTGTAGAGGTGTCGACTGAAGGGAAACCAAAAAATTAATATCGTGACTCATTAGGGAATAAGTGTGACCCATAGCTTATGCTTAGCGCACCTTATTTGAAATAATGTGAAATATAGGGGAAGGAAGTTAGAAAACCGCTTACGTTTGCAGAAAATAATAACAGTTTATCTGCAAAAGAGAAAAAAGCTCTAAAAATCCACGCCTGCAATAACCCTTGAAAAACCAGTAAGGAAAGTAGTAAAGTCGGACGGAGCCGACTATATTATATCCTTCTCCACTTTGGGTATATTCAACGGATGAATCCTAACATTGTAAATCAATTTAAAGGAAATATCAATCGGACACTCGTTGATTATTTGGATGGTGCACCATTTACTTAATATCAGACGAAAATATATATAAAAGCTATATCGAACTATAAACCGAATTAATCGAAACTTGTCACAGGTTAGGTTATACAAATTTCAGTATGTTTTGTGCATATCAGCCACATTTCGAGTTCCTGGTGCATCATTTACTTTAAATCGGGAGAAAATATATGTGAAACTTTCCACATGCTAGTTTATATCATCTTCAGTATGTTGTGCAAAATGTTATGTCAATCGGCGTAACGTTGGGTCTTTGGTGTATCATTTAACTAAAATCGGACGAAAGTATATCTATGAGCTATATCTAAATCTGAACCGATTTCAAGAGAACTTGCAACACGTTATGTTATATAATCTTCAGTACATTGTGCAAAATTTTGTGACAATCGGACCCACCTGGGGAGTTTGATGTAGAATTTATATCTATATTCTAAGTTATACTAACTTCAGTACGTTGTGCAAAATTTTGTGTAAAATCTAACGAAAATATATACATAGTAGCTATATCTAAATCTGTACCGATTTCAATGAGACTTGCCAGAAATTAATTTATATTAACTACAGTTCATTGTACAAACTTGTGTGGCAATCGGACGAACTTTGGGTCTTTAGTGCACAATTTACATAAAATCGGAAGAAAATGTATATAGGAACTATATTAAATCCGTAGAAAAAAATATATATATACATATATATATATAAATATATCTGAACTAATTTCACGAAACTTAACACACATCATTCTAGACTTCATTCAGCACGCTATGCCAAATTTCGTGCAAATAGAAAGATATATAGGGACTTTGATGCACCATTTACCTTAAATCGGACAAAAATATATATGGGAGCTAAATCCAAATCTGAACCGATTTTCAAGAAACTAAACATACATCATTCTAGATCTAAATCATTAGGTTGCACCAAATTTCGTGCAAATCGAAAGATATATAGGGACCGTTTACATTATATCGGAGAAATATATGTATGGGAGCTATATCTAAATCTGAACCGATTTTTCCCAATTTCAATATGGTTCGTTCTTGGGTCGAATAAGTGACCTATGCCAAATTTCATCCACTTCGGATCAGAAATGCGACCTATACTTTGTTTACAATTTAACATGAACAGACAGATAGACGGACGGACATTCATAAATCGACTTAGAAAGTGATTCTATGCATATTCTGAAAAGGAACCATGTGTCTACCTCGTTTCCTTTTGCCCGTTACAAACATATGCACGAAGACATAATACCCTGTACCACAGTGTGGTGAAGGGTATAATTAATCTTCAAAAATTCCATGCTTGAGACAATCCTTGAAAACACACATTGACCACGTCTTGGGAGGTCCTTGAAAAAATATTCTTTAACAAAACCACGCCTTGGGTGGTCCTTGAAAAAATATTCTTTAACAAAACCACGCCTTGGGTGGTCCTTGAAAAAATATTCTTTAAAAAATCCACGCCTTGAAAAAATATTCTTTAAAAAATCCACGCCTTGAAAAAATATTCTTTAAAAAATCCACGCCTTGAAAAAATATTCTTTAAAAAATCCACGCCTTGAAAAAATATTCTTTAAAAAATCCACGCCTTGAAAAAATATTCTTTAAAAAATCCACGCCTTGAAAAAATATTCTTTAAAAAATCCACGCCTTGAAAAAATATTCTTTAAAAAATCCACGCCTTGAAAAAATATTCTTTAAAAAATCCACGCCTTGAAAAAATATTCTTTAAAAAATCCACGCCTTGAAAAAATATTCTTTAAAAAATCCACGCCTTGAAAAAATATTCTTTAAAAAATCCACGCCTTGAAAAAATATTCTTTAAAAAATCCACGCCTTGAAAAAATATTCTTTAAAAAATCCACGCCTTGAAAAAATATTCTTTAAAAAATCCACGCCTTGAAAAAATATTCTTTAAAAAATCCACGCCTTGAAAAAATATTCTTTAAAAAATCCACGCCTTGAAAAAATATTCTTTAAAAAATCCACGCCTTGAAAAAATATTCTTTAAAAAATCCACGCCTTGAAAAAATATTCTTTAAAAAATCCACGCCTTGAAAAAATATTCTTTAAAAAATCCACGCCTTGAAAAAATATTCTTTAAAAAATCCACGCCTTGAAAAAAATATTCTTTAAAAAATCCACGCCTTGAAAAAATATTCTTTAAAAAATCCACGCCTTGAAAAAATATTCTTTAAAAAATCCACGCCTTGAAAAAATATTCTTTAAAAAATCCACGCCTTGAAAAAATATTCTTTAAAAAATCCACGCCTTGAAAAAATATTCTTTAAAAAATCCACGCCTTGAAAAAATATTCTTTAAAAAATCCACGCCTTGAAAAAATATTCTTTAAAAAATCCACGCCTTGAAAAAATATTCTTTAAAAAATCCACGCCTTGAAAAAATATTCTTTAAAAAATCCACGCCTTGAAAAAATATTTTTTAAAAAATCCAAGCCTTCTGGTAGTCCTTGAAAAAATATTCGTTAAAAAATCCACGCCTATTGATATTCCTTGAAAAAATATTCTTTAAAAAATCCACGTCTGTGGAAGCTGAAGGATTTTCCTTGAAAAAATATTCTTTAAAAAATCCACGCCTGTGGAAGCAGAAGGATATTCCTTGAAAAAATATTCTTTAAAAACTCCACGCCTTATAACTACGCCTCGGGTGGTCCTTGAAAAAATATTCTTTAACAAAACCACGCCTTGGGTGGTCCTTGAAAAAATATTCTTTAAAAACTCTACGCCTTATAACAACTATAAAAAATCCACTCCTTAACCTTAATATGTCTTGAAAAAATTATCCTTTTGCTTTCAAAATCCTTGAAAATATTCTTTTTTTTTAAATTGACCCCATTTAAAAAACTCATCATTTGAAGTTTATATGAGAGCTGGAAAACGTGTCCATGTTTTCATTAAAGGAACACCTGAGACGAAATGTGCGTACGTGTGTGTTTTTGTTTTTCTGCTCTGATCGAAACGGAACTAAAAAAATAAGAACAGAAAGTGCAAAGAAAACAACAGAACGTTTGTAAGACGAAGAAATGTTAATAAACGAGTATGAATGGTAATAATAGAAGAACATTTAAAACGGATGTAACGGTAAAGCGTTCGCAATTGAAAGGAATTCCCTGAAGATGGTCGAGATGAAAACTCGTCATTTGCTGTTTTTATCCTTTCTTCTGCTGCTGTTTTGGCCTTTGTCGATGGCAAAGAAATGCCAACGAACGAAAAGCCAGTGTTAATTTCAAAAGGAGAAAAGTAGCTGAAAAATGCACGCAGACAATTAAAGACATGAGAAAAAACAACAAAGAAAAGCAAATCTTACATGAACAAGAAGAAAAGAAAACACAAAAAGTTAATTTCAAAGGAGACAGATGTGTTTTTGAAAAAATAGGGATTCCAATATCCAAATAAATTTTAACCAGTAATGAAAGTAGTAAAGTCGGACGGGGCCGACTATATGATACCCTTCACCACTATGGGTATATTAAACAAGACTATTAATATGAAATTAGATGAAATAAAATATGTGATATTTATCTAAATGTGAATATACCTAGATCTATCCATAAAGTATGTAAATCGACTTCAAACAAATATAAATAGGCCATCCGTTGGGCTATGTCTGTACTTCTAGAAAACGCAACTACATATTTCTATGCTCAATTTTGTACGTTGTGCAAAATTTGATGTCAAACTGACTAACATGAGGAGTATGATGCCCAATTGAAATCGGAGGAAAATATATATGGAAGCTCTGTCCAAATATTAAGCGATTTCAAACAAACTTGTCACAGGTTAGGTTAAACTAATTTCAGAACGTTTTGTTCCTATTGATTCCTTGGTGCGTCAATTACTTAAAATCAATCTATAATAAAAGGGAGCTATATCTAAATCTGGACCGATTTTCACGAAACAAGACAGACATCACTCTAGGCTCAATTCAGTACGTTATGCCAAATTTCGTGCAAATCGAAGGAAAATCGATTTGAAATCGGACGAAAATATAAATGGGAGCTATATCTAAATCAGGACCGATTTTCATGAAACTTGGCAGACATCATTCTATGCTCAATTAAGTACGTTATGCCAAATTTCGTGCAAATAGAAAGATATATGGGGACTTTTGGGCACCATTTACATGAAATCGGACGAAACTATATATGGGAGCTATATCTAAATCTGGACCGATTTTCTCGAAACTTGGCAGACATCACTTTAGGCTTAATTCAGTACGTTATGTCAAATTTCGTGCAAATCAAAAGATATATAGGGACTTTGGGCCACCATTTACATGAAATCGGACGAAACTATATATGGGAGCTATATCTAAATCTGGACCGATTTTCACGAAACTTGGCAGACATCATTCTAGACCTAAATGATTAGGCTGTACCAAATTAAATCGGTTAAATATATATATGGGAGCTATATCTAAATCTGAACCGATTTTTCCCAATTTCAATAGGGTTCGTCCTTGGGCCGAATAAGTGACCTATGCCAAATTTCATCCAATTCGGATCATAAATGCGACCTGTACTTTGTTTACAATTTAACATGGACAGACAGGCAAATGATTCTATGCATATTCTCAAAAGGAAACATGTGTCTATCTCGTTTCCATGTGTCTGTTACAAACATATGCACAAAGACATAATACCCTGTACCATAGTGTGGTGAAGGGCATAAAAATTAGGGAATACTATATTTAAAATTTGGGTTTTCTATACACTTCACCACAAGGATATAAAATTTATCATACAGTTTGCAACACCTACAAATATTTGTCGGAGACCCCACTAGATTTAAAGAAATTGGTAAGTATTTGTTCGATCCCTATATCACTACCTCCTCCAGAATGCCCTGTATGGCGAAGGTCGATGAATTTGTTTACAGAAACTAATTCCTCCGGAAATTTAAATTGCAAATCCCTATTTAAAAACCAGTGAGCGGAGCAGTATAGTCGGACGGGGCCGACCATACGATACCCTACACAACTACCACGGAACTCATATTTTCTGCGGATGTTTATTCCGAGACTGGGCAATATTTCGTGAAATTTGCACCCTCTTGCCCGATTAGAGGTAAACAGCACCTCTTCCTCACACTGACATATTTTCCGAATATTACGAGTATTCAGTACAGCTATTGTCCAGATTCCCTTCACCGTGGGTTGTGTTGTGATGTTCAGCTTTCATTTGAGGTCTATAGATCGACTCGAGAATAACACAAAAAATTAAGTTTTCAGTCCACTTCATTCCAAAATTATAATCTGATCATCACCGAAAATTATAGGCGTTGTCCTTGAGCATAACTGGAACCTCATGGAACATTTCAAAGCGATCAGCGCTATAATTCCGCTCTCCAGAGTGATAATGGGTTACTAAATAATATACGAATACGGAGATACCTGTAAATATTTAGGTGTAACTTCAACATCAGAGCACATACAAAAATATAATTGGTTTTAAGTTAAAGGTCAACCACTCCTCTAGGATATAATATCAACTTCTCGGGTATATGTCCTTCAGGGGCAAATATATACGCCATAGAATACAAATTTTGTCATTTTTCACACAAAAGTCAGGGTCCATTTGACCCGCTAAATATTGACCGATCTTTCTCCAAACTGGCATGCTTATTCTTTGGCCCGATCCGCTTCTCCATGCAAAATTTCACGATGTTCGGACCATTGTTGCGGCCCCTGGAGCGACCAGAAAAACCGACAAAAATTTAGTATTTGGTCCATTTCATCCCCTAAATATTAACCGATCTTTCCCAAAAACAATAGGGGTCTTCATTGGCCAGAACCCATCCTACATGCAAAATTTCGTGAAGATTGGTCCATAACTGTGGCCTGTATCGTGTTTACAAATTATAATGGACAGACGGACGGACGGACGAACACACATGTCTAGATCGACTCAGCTAGTCGAGATATGACGATCGGTATACTTAAAGGTGGGTCTAGGACCAATATTTCGGTCTAGGACCAATTTTGGGGCTGCACAAAGCTATAATACCCTGACAACGTAGTTGTGTAGGGTATAAAAAGAAAACAAAATAAAGTTGAAATTAAGGTTTCTTATTGCCAGTCACCTTACTTAAGGTAGATTCCTTTAAAGCAGCTAACTCCCAAAAAATTCGCTTTTCTCCATTTTCTTAAAATTTGTATATTTCTCCTCCTGTTCTTCTGACTTTTATTTTATTGTGTTCTTTATGTCAAAGATTAAATGCATGCATTCGTTTTTTTATTGACATTCTTAAGTTTCTGTTGCATTTTCTCGTTTCGTTCGTTCATTTCACATCGCATCGTTCCGTATCGTATGTCTTAAACATTGATATGGAATCTTCACCTTTATTGATTTCACTAAAGAATTCTTGACATTCTTTTTTCCTGTTTCTTGGCAAGAAACTTTTTTTCATGAAGAAAATTTTTTTTTTGTTTTGTGTGAAAAGATTGTTTGCGAGTGTGTGTGTATCCAAGTCAAGTGGTTATATAGAATTTAATAAATAAAATATATATGGGAAATTACAAAATTCTTTTAAAATTCCATTAAAAAAAATTTGAAAATTTTTTTTGCGAGCACATTTATGATTTTTGGTACATAGGTTAAGAAAAATATGCTGATTCGAAATCTGTTCGCGTTCACAAATTCGGATGCTGCGCACAAAAGTTATAGCGGTTTTAAATCTTGTATTTCAAATTTAAATTAAATAGATTTCTATTCGTTGTAATTCGCGAATTTCTTCACAAATGCTTAAACACCATTGTTTTTTTTTTGCATACTAGTCAAATCACACTGAAATACGGTTTAATAGTCGCGAAAAACAAATAGAAACATGCATATATCGGAAAATAAAATAAATTAATTTTTGAATTAAAACAATTTTTTTTTTTTGAATTTTCAATTTTTTTAGTATGGTTAAGAGGATACGGTTTTGCCTTAATCTTCTAAAATATACGACGCTTTCTTCTGCAAATTCTTTTAGATGATTGTTAAATATCGGCAGATTCATCTGATAAGAGTTTCGACGTCATTAATGGCTAAATATATTGCACTTACAATATATAAAAATGATCAATATTGAAAAGCTTGCAATTCGCGAATTAGTTGAAATCAGTTGATGCGCATGCGATTTTCGTATAAACCGAATCAATGTCTTTCTATAATTATTAATTTTTCGATGTTTAATTCAGCGGTCAAAGTGTGCCACTCGATGCACTTTACTATGCAAAAACCCTAAAAATGGCTAAAAATCACGCAACGTGCATAGGATTTTTATGCGCATCCGATTTCAGTAATCTCCTATGAAAATACACAAAAGGACACCTATTTTAAAAGGATCGGTTAAGAACCGCGGATGTGCCTCCACAATCAATTTTGGATAAAATACGCATATTATTCGCGTATCGATGTATTTTTGACCTATTTCCACACAGTTTCGCGAATTTGACAATACAAGCATAAATGCATGTAAAATTAATTCGAAGAAAACCGCGATTATTTACGCGAATTTGTCAAAATAAGTTTTTGCAGTTTTTCCCACATTCAAGGTACCTATATCCGCCGTTTTATTGGGCGGAATTGAACATGGATGGGCTCATTAGATCCGGCACGAAAAAAAACTAAAATCACGCGGGGTTCCACGGAATTTGAATGGACTTTCTTAATTCTAGACTCAAAAAATATGTTTTTTTATAAAAATTTACGCACCAAATTTTCATCTTTGGCACCCAATTGCAAAGAAGCTACAGTGAGCACATTCATGAGATATACACTAAACGAAGCAGAATCACGAGTTCTACAATCCTATAATTAGTTTATTCTATTATCTGGATGCGCATCCAAATTATAAGAAAAATTCAAAAAACACCGAAAATCCGGCTTCAAAATGTCAGCATCCATTTTGGGTGGATGCAGTGATTATATCGAAAAATCATACATTAGAACCATATTGTCCATGGGGTATTCTGCAACTTAGTCACTGATCACATGTGCGTGCGTTGTGTAGTTTAGCCACAAATCGGGAACGAACACAAAAAAACTCGTTGGCTTCAACACATTTTCACCCATTTTTTTACATTACCACCATCACAGCTTCCACGCAACTTATTATTTATTACCAATATTTTAAGATTTTGACAAGAACACTTCATTTTATAGAATTGAATTTAAATTATATGCAATATGTTCATATTTCGCGAGTTATAACCTTGCAAACCTCAGCTTCAAGGAATTTAAAAGATTTTTGTAATTTCCCATATGTATGCAATAAAAGTATAGAAATATTTTTAATCCGTATATAAAGAATTTAATATTTTTTGGGAGAATGTTAAGACCAAATCATATTCAATGGATTTTGTATAAGTTTTAGTATTAACACTTGACAAAATGAATTTGGTAGTTGTAGTTATTTGTTGAAAGTGTTGTAAATGGTGGTTAGTTGTAATATAAAAGCAATATTGCATTTTTATAATACTATAATGAAACCTAGATATGCATCAGATTGGAGAATATTATGGAAACTTTGTAAACTATAAAACGCAACTACGTAATGCTCAATTTGTACGTTGTGCAACATTCGATGTCAATTTGACTAATTTCAGAACGTTTTGTTCACATTGGTTCCTTGGTGCGTCAATTACTTAAAATCAATCTATAATAAAAGGGAGCTATATCTAAATCTGTACCGATTTTCACGAAACAAGGCAGACATCACTCTAGGCTCAATTCAGTACGTTATGCCAAATTTCGTGCAAATCGAAAGATATATAGGGACTTTGGGGCACCATTTACATGAAATCGGACGAAACTATATATGGGAGCTATATCTAAATCTGGACCGATTTTCTCGAAACTTGGCAGAATTGAGCCTAGAGTGCTCAATTAAGTACGTTATGCCAAATTTCGTGGAAATCGAAAGATATATAGGGACTTTGGGGTACCATTTACATGAAATCGGACGAAACTATATATGGGAGCTATATCTAAATCAGGACCTATTTTCATGAAATTTGGCAGACATCATTCTAGGCTCAATTAAGTACGTTATGCCAAATGTCGTGCAAATCGAAGGATATATAGGGACTTGTGTGCAACATTTACCTGAAATCGGACGAAACTATATATGGGAGCTATATCTAAATCAGGACCGATTTTCATGAAACTTGTCAGACATCATTCTAGGCTCAATTTAGTACGTTATTCCAAATTTCGTGCAAATCGAAGGATATATAGGGACTTTGGTGCACCATTTACCATTTCGTGCAAATCGAAAGATATATAGGGACTTTGGGGCATCATTTACGAAACTTGCCTTATTCATTACGCTATGCCAAATTTCGTAGAAATCGAAGGATATACATGGACTTTGGTGCACCATTTACATAAAATCTAACAAAAATATATATGGGAGCTGTATCTGAATCTGAACCGATCGGACGAAAATATATGTGGGAGCTATGTCTAAATTTGAACCGATTTTTCCTTAAGCCAAATAAGTGACCTGTGCCAAATTTCATCCAATTTTTTACAACTTAACATGGACAGACAGACGGACAGGCAGACAGGCTGAAGGACGGACATGCATAAATCGACTATGCATATTCTCAAAAGGAACCATGTGTCTATTTAGATATAGTTCCCATATATTTTCGTTCGATGTAAATGGTGCACCAAAGTCCCTATATATCTTTCGATTTGCACGAAATTTGGCATAGCGTGTTGAATAAAGTCTAGAATGATGTTTGCTAAGTTTCGGGAATATCGGTTCAGATTTAGATATAGTTCGTAGGATTTAATGTAAATGGTATATCAAAGTCCCTATATATTGTTCCATTTGCAGGAAATTTGGTTCAGTTTTATATATCGCTCCCATATGTATTTTCGTCCGATTTAAGATAAGTGGTAGATTAAAGTCCATGTATATCTTGGGATGGGTACGAAATTTAGCGCAGCGTACTGAATTAGGTCTAGAGTGATGTGTGCTAAGTTTCGTGAAAATCGGTGGAGATTTAGATATAGCTGTCATATATATTTTCGTCAGATTTAATGCAAATGGTTTATCAAATTCCATATATATATTTAGAGTTGGACGAAATTTTACATAGCGTACTAAATTAAGCCTTTAATGATGTGTGTTAAGTTTCGTGAAAATCGGTTCAGATTTAGATTTAGCTCCCATATATATTTTTGTCCGATTTTATGTAAATGGTGCACCAAAGTCCATGTATATCCTTCGATGTGTACGAAATTTGGCATAGCGTACTGAATAAGGCCTAGAAAGATGTGTATTAAATTTCGTGAAAATCGCTCCCATATATATTTTCGCCCGATTTTAGGTAAATGATGCACCAAAGTTAGATTTCGATATTTTGCTTTCATTTGTTTTACATAATATTGTCCCATTGTAAGAAGCAACTCTATATTTGACCAAAATTTAGTAAAGGTTTCAGAATGACATGTTCAATTTCATGTAGATGGTCCTTCAAAAATGCGGCGTCTGTAAGGATTCCATCTGATAAATATACCCAAAGTGGTGAAGGGTATCATATAGTCGGCCCCGACCGACTTTACTACTTTTCTTACTGGTTTTAGGATTATTTAAGTTTTAAGAATCATGTCAGATTCTTAATATTCGCTATGTTGAATTTCCTACCCAAGTACCTAAATAACTAAAATATACAAAATACAATAGCATAATGTCCCCTCCACGTGCCGGAGGGCATAATATGTTCGACCGGGCCGAAAATAATGAAATTTTTAATGTTGTTTTGTGTTCCTTAGTTTCATCATTTAACACGTCTGAGATTAAAAAAATTGTTTTCTTTTAATCAAATTCTGAATGATTGTATGGGTTTGTGGTCCACAATTATCCTTCGCCATCCTCAATAAATTAATCCTCCAACTGACCACCTTTTCCATATAATTTCCAAAAATCATTTGCCAGTTAATTTCATAACCGTACAACTATTCATTTTTTAAATTAGAAATTAAAATTCTAGCATACCTTAACACACACATTTACATATTTCACACCCATATAAGCCACCAAAGACAAAATATCTGCCGGATAAAAACAAAAGCAGTTCGTTGTTATCATTCACATTGATGTACCTCCGAAACCGCCTAAATCCAACAACAGTTAACTAAAGCCACAACAATTGGCAATGTAGTCGGTGGGGTGTGGGGGAAAAATCAGAAACCTGTTTAGGGAAAAACACCAATACCAACTCAACCATTAACGTAAAAATTCACGAGGCATTTGATGCCCATAAAAACAATTTCAAAGCTAAATTTTTCCTACATCGCAGCTTTCAACACATTGGCCAAAAAAAAAAAAAAAAAAAAAAAAACGACGACGAAGGAAAGTGAGGCAACAAGAAAGACGACAGACCAGCCGTCTAATATTACACTGCTCCAATAACACCTGTAGGGTGGTGAAAAATGCCTCCGTACAAAATGACCTTAAATCCGAACGAACATTATACCTTTAACTCAGATCATTGCTGCCATCGACATCGACAGCAATGTCAGCAGCATTGAATGCTGCCATTGATGGCTACTGGAAACTAAACAGACCGAAAATACCATAAACTAATTGAATATTTTTGAAAATGTTATCTAGTGAGGGAAGTAAATATGTATCGATAGCTGTTACTTCCACTGCTAGTCTCCATTGGCATTTGCTTTAGATGATTGGTTGTCGTTGTTGTTGCTCATTTCATTTTATTCAGAAATTGTGTAGGGAAGGGAAGAATTGAAAATGGTTGTCGATTTCGTATTCCTTTTCCTACTTTGTTATTATAATCAGTTGTTGTTTTTGCAGCTATTTGATGTCGAATTAAAAAAAAATTGGGGGAGTTTAAATTTGTTAAGGCAATTTATAAATTGTTTCGAAATTATCATGCATAATGGATTTGCTTTTTCGGAATACATTATAGCTATATATTGAGATTATGAGCAATGAAGTGATAAAAACTTGATAAAATATCGCTAAGTTTGACAGGGATGAACTTTTTATACTCTTCATCATATGATAGTCATTCGAAAGTTCTTAAATTGGCCGGGATATTTAGAACTGGGACTGTAAATTGTGCGCAAGTATGTTATTTATTTGCGAAAATTAGATACCTAATTACATGCAATCAGAATGAAAAACTGGGCTAGGAACTTCAATGAGAGAACATAAAACATGCCTTTGTATAGGAGCCATTTAAAAACTTTCGACAAATTTCTGGAAATTAGTTTCTTATTCACCTGGACTCCGGAATACCAAGTTACATTCAAAATCCCGAAAATTTGTCGGGCCCTTTTTCGAAAACTTCCGAAAATTACATTTTCTTCATTCATACAAACACCAAGCCTAGTTTTTCTAGGCTTAGTTCTGCAAAAAATGCAAGAGCTTGAGGTACATGACATGTTGCACCACACAACACGCATAACAATAAACTTGCTGAGGGTGACTTCGGAAAACATTTTATTTCACTTTCGGGACCGGTCAATAAAACAAGACAATCCTCGCATAGGAAGATAACATCAAAGCATTTATTCGTGTTTTTAGGCTATCATTCTAGTGGCTAATGATGGTATATGGGAATATTTAAATAAGTAAAAAAAGCGTTAAGTTCGGCCGGACCGAACTTTGGATACCTTTCACCATAGGTATACTGACAGGTACTTGAAATAAAAATATAGGGAACATACCAGCAAGTGGATGTACACTATATACAAATTTCAGCAATTTTTAATGGGTATTTTTTCTAAAACCACCAAAAAGTGGACCAATTTGGCGACACATCCTTTGCGTTAAATTTTAAAAATACCGAAAATCGACACGTATCATTAAATGGGGGCTAGGCCGAAATGCGGGCCGATATGGTTAATTCTCGATTTTAACATAGAGAAGGAGTTATATGGGGACTACCCCTAAAAGATGGCGAATATTAATAATTTTTGGGAGGGATATTTGTTACCATATTCGTCTACAGAAAACTAAATTAAAGAGAATTCTGTTGAACCGAAACTGCCGAAAATGGTACCGCCATTTTCGGCACTTATATGGAGATTACACGAAAAATTGACTTATATTTGTAATTGTTAGTGGATAAATTTGCTACACAATAAGAACTCAAAATACTAAATTACCGCCAATTCGGTTGAAAAAAAAAACGCTCAAGAACCCAAAAATATTGGAAATTGATGGTAACGTTATATGGGGGCTACTAGAATAAATTGACCTTTATTTATAAATTTAAGTGAAGAAACTTTATACCCAATAAGATCACAATTTATTAAATTTCAGCGAATTTGGTTGGAACACGCACTCAAAAACTCTAAAATACCGAGACAAAAGATAACTCTATGCTAAATTTCAATTCGGGTAGAGTATAAAGTGCTACAACAGACAGACGGACATGTTTAGATCGTCATCGTATTTTACGCTGATCACGAATATGTTTCGATGACTTACAAATGGAAAACATGTTTATTAATATTTATTTTTACCATATTTATTTTAAACGAATTTCACCAATTAAAAAAGCCGTTATTGGCTGCGAATACGTTTTATGCAATCAAGAATCCAGCATTACTCATAGCAACCATGGTATAGGTGAGAATCTTGAATAATGTTCCGGATTCTGGCCAAGGACGACTCACTGTGTAGAACGGGGTATTATGCCTTTGTGCATATGATTGCAACAGGCAAAAGGAATGGAGATAGGCACATGGTTCATTTTGAGAATATGCAGAGAATTACTTTCTACGTCGATTTATGCATGTCCGTCCGTCCGTCTGCCTGTCTGTCCATTTTAAATTGTAAACAAAGTGCAGGTCGCATTTATGATCCGAATTGGATGAAATGTGGCACAGCTCGTCTATTTGGCCCAAGGACGAACCCTATTGATTTGCACGATTTGCACGAAATTTGGCACAACGTACTAAATTAAGCCTATAATGGTGTGTGCTAAGTTTCGTGAAAATCGGTTCAGATATAGAATCACTTTCTGATTCCGTCCGTTAATGTTACATTTTCTACAAAGTACAAGTCACATTTATTATCCCAATAAGATGGAATTTGGTATAGATCATTTATTTGGCCTAAGGACAACCCCTATTGAAATTGGAGAAAATCGGTTCAGGTTTCGATATAGCTCCCACATATTTTCCCGTCCAATTTTAGGTAAATGGTGCACCAAACTCCCATGGTGCACTCAAGAATAACGTGTGTTCGTGTCAGTTATTGATATAGCTCCAATAAATATTTTCTTCAGATTTTATGAAAGTAGAGCACCAATCTCCCGAGATTTGTCTGATTAAGACGAAATTTTGCGTATCGTTTTGAATTGAGTCTAGAATAATGTGTGTTAAATATGTTTTGGGTAAAAAAGTTCAAATTTAGATATAGCTCATATATTTTCTTCCGATTTTTTGTAAATGACACATAAAACTCCCAAGGTTTGTCCGATTGGGACAAAATGTGGTGTATCATACCGTAAAGATTTTATGTGTTTTAAGTTTCTTTGAAATCGGTTCAAATTTCAATATCGGTATATATATTCGGCCGATTTGATGTAAATGCTGCACAAAATATCCAAAGTTTTTCCAATTGCATAGCTAATTGAGCTTATAATGAAGCGTTATACGTTTAAATCGGTTCGATTTCATGCAACTTTGTTTTGATTGAGGCGATATACAATTTTGCATACATCATAGTTTGTTCCTAGGGTTAAAAATATAGAAAATGAGTCCAGGTTTGTATGCACAATAAAAAAAAATTGGTCTGATCAATTTATACAAACACCCAGGTCTATCCTAAAAAAATTAATTGGATCTGCAAATTTCATTTGAGAAACAGATAATTACAGTTACTATGGGGATACCCATATATGCAATTATCTGTTTTTACGCAGATAATACTTTATCAATAAAGCACTAGAATCATACCACCCAACATGTGTCTAGAGGAGGTTCAAAATTACCTCAAAAGAATCAATTATTGCAACTATTGGAATTTTTTAGACTTCTCAGTATCTATGAAATATCCATTATTGTCCTTTGGCTGGCTTCTTGAAAAAATCATATAACTTCTAAAAAGCCACTTATGGGTACTTTTCAAAGCCAGCCACACAAACGAATAATAGTTCTTTGTAGAATCTTCAATTTTACACACCCAGCTCTTTATATTGTTTCCTGTCATACCTTAATAATTAACCATTCTATTAGCGGAAAGTGTCCCCAAAAATGAACGAAATGTTGCTACACATCAAAAACTTTCGCAAGAAGATCAACAGACAACAACAACAATGGCAATGGCAACAACAAACTACTTGATACGAAGACACTTAAAATATCACATCATCATTCAAAAGATTTGTTGTTCCTTCTCTGTGCTGCACACCACACATTTCAAAGAAACTACTTGAAGTTACGGCGCTATAGTTGTTGTTTCGGCATTACCCTTAACACGATATAAACAATCCGACCATGTCCCATGCAGCTGATATAATTTGCCAACATTGTACTCCTCGATTCCGCCATCCAATCCAATCAGCTTTGGTATGTGATGTTGATGTTTTGGTGTAGCCTCTGCTGCTATTGTTGAATGTTTGTTGGTGGGTGAGGGAGGGAGGGAGTGCTGCCACTGATGTAGCTGTTCTTTTCGCTAGCATTTTGTCGTTTTCTAAATCTATGACTTCAACGGTAACTGAAGAGCAGTTTAAATCGTTTCTTGTGGATTTATTGCTACGCTTTAAGAAAACAATCAGCTTTGTGTCGGTGGCAATGGCAGCCAACTGAGGCGTGGATTTATGATGATAATGAATATTTTTCAAGGTGTTAGTGATGGTGGATGAGGTAGTTTTTCCAACTAAGAGATACCTTTATTTGTAAAATACAAGTATTGGAATTTGAATACAAGAAAGGGTTATGAAATAAAAATTTCAAACCATTTTCAATAAAAATATTTTTCAAGGGCTTATACTGAGGCGTGGATTTATTAAAGAATATTTTTCAAGGGCCACATGAGGCGTGGATTTATTAAAGAATATTTTTCAAGGGCCACATGAGGCGTGGATTTATTAAAGAATATTTTTCAAGGGCCACACAGAGGCGTGGATTTATTAAAGAATATTTTTTCAAGGGCACAACTGAGGCGTGGATTTATTAAAGAATATTTTTCAAGGGCCACATGAGGCGTGGATTTATTAAAGAATATTTTTCAAGGGCCACATGTGGCGTGGATTTATTAAAGAATATTTTTCAAGGGCTTCCTTAAGGCGTGGATTTATTAAAGAATATTTTTCAAAAGCCAACTGAGGCGTGGATTTATTAAAGAATATTTTTCAAGGGCCACATGAGGCGTGGATTTATTAAAGAATATTTTTCAAGGGCCACATGTGGCGTGGATTTATTAAAGAATATTTTTGAAAAGGATTCACACAAGGCGTGGATTTATTAAAGAATATTTTTGAAAAGGATTCACACAAGGCGTGGATTTATTAAAGAATATTTTTGAAAAGGATTCACACAAGGCGTGGATTTATTAAAGAATATTTTTGAAGGGCCAACTGAGGCGTGGATTTATTAAAGAATATTTTTCAAGGGCCACATGAGGCGTGGATTTATTAAAGAATATTTTTAAAGGCACAACTGAGGCGTGGATTTATTAAAGAATATTTTTGAAGGGCCAACTGAGGCGTGGATTTATTAAAGAATATTTTTGAAGGGCCAACTGAGGCGTGGATTTATTAAAGAATATTTTTCAAGGGCCAACTGAGGCGTGGATTTATTAAAGAATATTTTTCAAGGGCCACCTGAGGCGTGGATTTATTAAAGAATATTTTTCAAGGATTCACACAGAGGCGTGGATTTATTAAAGAATATTTTTCAAGGGCCACACAGAGGCGTGGATTTATTAAAGAATATTTTTTCAAGGGCCACACTGAGGCGTGGATTTATTAAAGAATATTTTTTCAAGGATTCACACAGGGCGTGGATTTATTAAAGAATATTTTTCAAGGGGGCCAACTGGGGCGGGGATTTATTAAAGAATATTTTTCAAGGGCCAACTGGGGCGTGGATTTATTTTAAGGTAAATTGTGTACCAAAGTCCCTCTATATCTTTCGATTTGCACGAAATTTGGCAAGGCGTACTAAATTAATTCTAGAATGATGTGTGCAAAGTTTCGGGAATATCGGTTCTGACTTAGATATAACTCCCATATGTAGCTTCGCCCGATTTTAGGTAAATAGTCCACTAAAGTCCCTGGAAATCTTTTGATTTGGCATAGCGTACTGAATTAGGTCTAGAATGATGTGTGCAAACTTTCGTGAAAATCGGTTCAGATTTAGATATAGCTCCAATATATACTTTCGGCCGATTTTAGGTAAATGGTGCACCAAAGTCCCTGAAAATGATTTGATTTGCACGAATTTTGGCATAGCTTATTGAATTAAGTCTAGAACGACTTGTGCTAAATTTCGTGAAAATCGGTTCAGATTTAGATATAGTTCCCATACATATGTTCGTCCGATTTTATGTAATTGGTGCGCCAAAGTCCCTATATATGTTCGGTTCAGATATAGATATATAACAAAAACGCGTCGTCTGTTAGGATACATATGTAGAATATACCCAAAGTGGTGAAGGGTATCATAGGCCCAGTTCGACTTTACCGCTTTCCTTACTGGTTAAAATCTATTTTTATTTTGACGTAAAAATCGTAGACTTTTTATATTCTCCAATACTAGAGTTTTGATTCTGATCCCTTTATTGTTTATAATCTCCCTGAAAACCCGACAACTCAACATCAAAAATACTTAACCCCAAACCGAATAACCTTTCAGTGGCTATTATATACCTTTGCAGCTTTTGGGTGTCTTAGCAAATATCCAATGTAAAAGTACTTGTATTTACGTGCGTTCCTTTGTAAGCCAATCAGTTCGGGAGACTGTATGTGTGTGTACATATGGGAAAATGTGGTTGTGCACTGTCCTTAGTGAGGCTACTACTACTGATATCCTGTTCAAAAATGTACAACAATTTCGCTCAAGTGTAAATAAAGTATCGTTTTACTGTCATTTCATTTCATAGCGAAAACAAAACAAAGCTGAAACACACGCTAACACACACTCAGGCACATCCGCACTCACTCACCTGCCCAAAGAAGAAGCCGCCAGTAAAGTGGCAATATACACTAAAGTTGGATATAAATATTTTGGGCTGCCATCAGCATCATCGTCGTCGTCATCACCGTCACTGTCATACGAATAACTGTGGTGTAACAGCTGTCGTTGTTATTGTTGGCACTGCATTATGTGAATGACAATGAAGCACCTGATCGGCAAGAGAGTATTAAACGTGCGTGCGTATGTGTCTGTGTTTAACTGAGCTAAACATAAAAAGGCTGCATTGAGCTCAGTAACAAAATTAACTACTTTTCATCTTCTGATGATGATTGGTAGCACAAAAACAAACACACACATATATACACTACAAAAACAAAAAATCCTAGAATTCGCTTTGATGCATGTTCCCATTATAATGTTACTAAAACTGCTGCTGCTACTGTTCTTGTTCGATGTTGATGTGATGACTACCATCATGTTGTACCTGTCTACAATACACTGTATATGTCGTCGAACAGGAAAAAACAACACGAACATTGCACCAACACCACATCAGCAATAAATACCGCATAATATTGTAGAATTTTTTTGCATGTTGACCACGATTAATTGGCAAGCAACGAACGGAGGAGAACAAATGTTTCATAGAATTAAAGATATGAGGAAACATATGCTTGAATAACTCACAAAATATACTGATTCACATATAACTCTACAGGAAAGATGAACTTTCATAATCTATATCGGTTTAACACTCACCTTAAATTATGTTATGTTCGACCGCTTCACTTAATTCTGTTAAAAAGAGAAGAAAAATTTAATATTCAGTGTTAATGGTACGAAATATCGATTTATATAAAAAAACTAAATTTTTCAAAACTAACGAAAAATATCTCTAAATTTAATACGTCTGAACGGGTCGAACATTTTACACCGTCCACCATGTGATGTTCATTTAAAATGTAGAAAAAAATCGAGAACTCTGTCCTGATGTACACCATCATGATTGTTTAGTTGAGAAAATTGAATACTTAATTACTGACACCCAAGTCGATAAACTAGACTAGGCATTTCAACATATAACAAACCCAGGAAGTGCCATTACAAGGCAGCCATATGTAAACAAGAATCTATATTGAATACCAAAAGCAATCCGGAATGCGTAACTACATTCAATTCACGACTTATATCTTCAAAATACAGGAAAAGAATAGGCAGCTTTATTACATGGCGACTATGTCAAAAGTGGAAAATACAAAAACCAGTAAGGAAATTAGTAAAGTCGGATTGGTTCAGTACGATTGGTTCCTACAGGCCATGTTTCTGGTCTATGGCGCATCATTTACTTAATATCTGTGGGAGCTATGGGAGCTATATCCAAATCTTGACTGATTTAAAAAAAAAAACAGTAACGAAAGTAGTAAAGTCGGACGGGGCCGACTATATGATACCCTTCACCACTTTGGGTATATTCAACAGATGAATCGTAACAGACGTTAAAGGACCATTAACACGAAAAATGGACCGATTTTCAGAAAACTTGACACACATAAGCCTAGACCTAATTTA
This sequence comes from Musca vetustissima, assembly GCF_032173495.1. Classification (NCBI taxonomy): domain Eukaryota; kingdom Metazoa; phylum Arthropoda; class Insecta; order Diptera; family Muscidae; genus Musca; species Musca vetustissima. Next base: position 42,371 of record NW_026887877.1, on the reverse strand, counting down.
TTACGCTATGCCAAATTTCGTGCAAATCGAATGATATATAGGGACATTGGTACACCATTTACATTAAATCGGACGAAAATATATGTGTGAGCTATATCTAAATCCATTTACATTAAATCGGACGAAAATATATATGGGAGCTATATCTAAATTTGGACCGATTTTCAGGAAACTTGACACACATCAGTCTAGACCTAATTCAGTACGCTATGCCAAATGTCGAGCAAATCGAAAGATATATAGGGTATTTGGTGGACCATTTATATTAAATCGGACGAAAATATATATGTGAGCTATATCTAAATCTGGACTGACTTTCAGGAAATGTTAACGCACGTCATTCTAGACCTAATTCAGTACGCTATGCCAAATTTCGTGCAAATCGAAAGATATATAGGGACTTTGATACACAATTTACTTTAAATCGGACGAGTATATATATATATATATATATATATTGGAGCTATATCTAAATCTGGACCGATTTTCAGAAAACTTAACACATATCAGTCTAGACCTAATTCATTACGCTATGCCAAATTTCGTGCAAATCGAAAGATATATAGGGGCATTTGTGTACCATTTACATTAAATCGGACGAAAATATATATGTGAGCTATATCTAAATCTGGACCGACTTTCAGGAAATTTTAACGCACGTCATTCTAGACCTAATTCAGTACGCTGTGCCAAATTTCGTGCAAATCGAAACATATTAGGGACTTTGGTGCCCCACTCATCTTAAATCGGACGAAAATATATATGGGAGCTATATCTAAATCTAGACCGATTTTCAGGAAATTTTAACACACGTCATTCTATACCTAATTCATTACGCTATACCAAATTTCGTGCAAATCGAAAGATATATAGGGACTTTGGTACACCATTTACTTTAAATCGGACGAATATATATATGGGAGCTATATCTAAATCTGCACCGATTTTCAGGAAACTTAACACATATCAGTCTAGACCTAATTCAGTACGCTATGCCAAATTTCGTGCAAATCGAAAGATATATAGGGACTTTGATACACAATTTACTTTAAATCGGACGAGTATATATATATATATATATTGGAGCTATATCTAAATCTGGACCGATTTTCAGAAAACTTAACACATATCAGTCTAGACCTAATTCATTACGCTATGCCAAATTTCGTGCAAATCGAAAGATATATAGGGGCATTTGTGTACCATTTACATTAAATCGGACGAAAATATATATGTGAGCTATATCTAAATCTGGACCGACTTTCAGGAAATTTTAACGCACGTCATTCTAGACCTAATTCAGTACGCTGTGCCAAATTTCGTGCAAATCGAAACATATTAGGGACTTTGGTGCCCCACTCATCTTAAATCGGACGAAAATATATATGGGAGCTATATCTAAATCTAGACCGATTTTCAGGAAATTTTAACACACGTCATTCTATACCTAATTCATTACGCTATACCAAATTTCGTGCAAATCGAAAGATATATAGGGACTTTGGTACACCATTTACTTTAAATCGGACGAATATATATATGGGAGCTATATCTAAATCTGCACCGATTTTCAGGAAACTTAACACATATCAGTCTAGACCTAATTCAGTACGCTGTGCCAAATTTCGTGCAACTCGAAACATATATAGGGACTTTGGTGCCCCATTCACCTTAAATCGGACGAAAATATATATGGGAGCTATATCTAAATCTAGAGCGATTTTCAGGAAACTTAACACACATCATTCTCGACCTAATTCAGTACGCTGTGCCAAATTTCGTGCAAATCGAAACATATATAGGGACTTTGGTGCCCCATTCAACTTAAATCGGACTAAAATATATATGGGAGCTATATCTAAATCTAGACCGATTTTCAGGAAACTTAACACACATTATTCTGGAACTAATTCAGTACGCTATGTCAATTTTCGTGCAAATCGAAACATATATAGGGCACCAACCATTCACCTTAAATCGGACGAAAATATATATATGGGAGATATATCTAAATCTGAACCGATTTTTCCTAATTACAATTTAACATGGACAGACGGATTCTATGCATATTCTCTAAAGGAACCATGTGTCTATATCGTTTCCTTTTGCCTGTTACAAACATATGCACAAAGACATAATACCCTGTACCACTGTGTGGTGAAGGGTATAATGACAGATAATTTGGTTGAAGCACGTATCCAAGCTCTTCAAAACACCGAAAATTTATATGTAGCGATGTATGGCAGATTTCTTAAAAAGTGAACCAATATTGAAAATTTTTAATATGAAGATCAAAATACCGAATATTTATATGTGGGTTTTAGAGAAATATAGGCCAATACATCGGGTTGCCGAAGAGAATCGGAAATACGAATTTAAAGCTTATTGTGTTAAAAACTTGTCTAAAGCTTCGAAAATACTGAATAATCGACGGTGCCTACCCCAAAAGCTGGACCAACTGATCATTTCCAGTAGGAGTATTTGATACTCAATTAGAAGCAAATTACAGCCAATTCGGTTTAAAAATGGGTCAAAAATTCCCATAATACCGTATATTTGTGGGTACCGTTATTTGTGAGCTATACCAAAGCGTTGACCGATATACCCCATTTGCCATACCAATATCCTAGGTGTAATAACAATTCCAGTGCAAAATTTCAAAACTCTGATTTAAACAAACAGAATTTAATTTTGATCAACCATATATGTACTTCTAACGAATATTCCGAGGTGTTGCAAACGGAATGAATAAACAATCCCACTTATGGTCGATGGTATCAAAAAGGTTGCGGATTATGTGGAATGAGTTTTTTATTTATTTCAATCTTGTGTAACAATGAAGGCAAAAATATATGGTTCTATGTTTTTGAATAGCCCCATTTATAGGTACAGCCACATAAGTGACATTTTGAAGTTTTTGCTCCTTTGTGTTTTGTCAGACATGAGCAGAGGACAAAATCGGCATAGAATTTTATCATATCATTCCTAAAAAATTATTAAATAATAATAAACTAATTTAAAACCAGTGAGGACACACATGTCTATATTGACTCACCTAGTCGAGAAATGGCCGGTCATATGATCGGTCTACTTAAATGTGGGTCTAGGACCAATATTCTACGGCGGATCAATATTCCAGAGGATCAGAGAAATTACATACGACAAAATTATCTTTAGGGGCTATCGGACAACAATTGTTATAAACTCGACTGAAGATATATATTCGAACTAAGTAAAAAAAAAAATACGTCTATAGAACAAAAGTAGGAAGTTTGACGCATAATTTATATAATTACGGATGAAAATATATATGGAGATATATCTAAATCTGAGTAAATTTCGACAAAACAAACTGTATGCTATTCCGTGTCCTCAATTCGGTACGCTGTGTAACATTTGGTTTTAATTGGACAAATGTTGGTTGTTTGGTGCACCATTTACTTGAAATCGCTCATATATATATATATATAAGGGACCTATATTTAAATCAATCAAATTAATGACCTGTGCAAAGTTTTATTTCATTCTGATAATAAATAGGGCCTTTTTTTTTTTACAATAATCCATAGACAAACCTAAATCGACTCCGAACTGTCTATGAGTCTATCTTGATTCCCATTGCGTGTTACAAACATATGCACAACTACATAATATCCTGTGCAATCAAAACCTGTAAAATATTTCCAAACTATATATGTATGTAAGATATAACAACAAAATACCAACACTTTCTTTTATTTTTTTACAACTAAGCCATCTTTCCTTATATCTTGTCTGGACTAACATAAAATGGGCAATGAACATTAAATTCAAGAGAACAACCGCGGACTTTTAACACCTACTTGCAAAAAGTAACGACTAAACCAGAATGATATTTGCCAGAGAAGCATAAAACAGTATCCTTGTTGAACTACAGCAACACTTTAAAGAAGGTGAAAATTATTTTCCCACAGCTATTCGCGCTGAGATATTCAACTACTCCGCACTAAAAGTAGATAAGCTACACAAAAGGCATAACGATGATTTTATAATCATTTCAATTTTGCAGCTGTCATTATCACCATCATTATTACTCAATTCAACACCGGAGTATTTTATAACACCGGAGAATAAGCCAATGTGGCATAAAAAAGCGAGAATTGGTGTTATTTTAATTTTTGATGTTTTTCGTCTCCAGTCACTCGTCAGCTCTTTCTCATCTCCATGGAGAATGCATCTATTTCCGTTGTAACTCAACATTCATTTATTCCATCTATTATTATTCCATCCCATAGCGATGCTGCTGCTGTTGTTGTAGTTGCTCCTTCTGCACAGTACAGCTGGAACATCGATGAAGGCAAGAGATCCAAACGTTAAAGGAGGTGATGCAAAAAAATGTAATTCGCATTTTTATATGTATTTGCATATAAAATACTCCATGTTTTTTTCTTACTTATCTACTTTCACTCATTTTGTCTAGTTTTAAGCAAAGAAAACAAAAAAGAAAGAATAATAAAAGAGAACAGGAAGCATGGCATGGATCACAAGGATATGAATATTGTTGTTGAGGTTGCCAAAGAAAAATATTTAAAGAGTAGTTTTTTCCAAGGACTTTCTAAAGAAAAATTCTTAAGGACCAATACAAGGTGTTGATATTTTCAGGGACCACCAGGCTTGGATTTTTTAAAGAATATTTTTTCAAGGACCATCACAAGGCGTGGATTTTTTATAGAATATTTTTTCAAGGACCACAATTTGTTAAAGAATATTTTTTCAAGGACCACCATTTTTTAAAGAGTACTTCTTCAAGGACCACAATTTTTTAATGAATATTTTTTCAAGGACCATCACAAGGCGTGGATTTTTTTAAAGAATATTTTTTCAAGGACCACCATTTTTTTTAGAATATTTTGTCAAGGACCATCACAAGGCGTGGATTTTTTAAAGAATTTTTTCTAGGACTAATACAAGGCGTGGATGATAGATACCAAGCAACGGCTCTGATTGGCTTTAACAATTGGGCACAGTGACTTCCCGGGGTGCCACCTGGGGAGCTATTTTCATCACCCGATGAAATAGTGAGCTAATATGTACCGCGAGTTCACTTATAAGAACTATCAAAACATGGATTGAGGCGTCGGGTTAGTTGCCCACTCTCGGAAAACCCAATCTACTACTAAAAGGTAAAGAAAAAAACCAAACCCCCCTAAAGTTGACGACCCCCGCAAACATATAAAGGAATACGATCTGCGAATCTACACTTGGAATGTTTCGCTTTGTTTTCGCTTTGGTGGATGTACTCAAAAAGTACAAAGCCGATATTATTGCTTTGCAGGAAATGCGATTTAAAGGGACTGGCGTAAGTAAATCAGATGACTACGCCCTGTATTATAGCTGCCATGAAACGTGACATGAATTTGGCTGCCTCGTCTCCAGATTCACTCCAGTAGATGAGCGAATTGCTATAATCCGTATAAAAGCGAAGTTCTTCTACATCAGTCTCATTTGCGCCCATGCGCCGACCGAAGATAATGATGAACAGACCAAAGACATATTTTACGAGCGCCTAGAAACAGCATATGATCGTTGCCCTGGCCATGACATGAGATTTTAATGCAAAAATCGGAAGGGAAAATATCTTTGGCCCCACCGTCGGAAAATTCAGCCTCCATGAAGAAACATCAGACAAAGGCATGAAATTCATGCTTCTCGATATACACAAGGCCACCTGGATCTCTCCTGATCAAGCAACGAGAAATCAAATTGATCACGTTGTGATATACGGAAGGCATTCATCCAGTGTCTTAGACGTCCGTTCGATCCGAGGAGCGAATATCGATTCGGACCATTACCTTATGGCAGCCAAGGTACGATCTAATGATCTAATGTAACATGGAAATTTGACGTCGAAAAGCTGCAAACACAACAGATAGCAGAAGCCTACTCCGCTCAACTTACCCAACTGCTTGACGAAAGCACCCCTTGTCCCGATAATAATATAGAAGCACAATGGCAGAGAATTGCCCACTCCCTACAAACTGCAGCAAAAGAAACACTTGGGTACCAAAGACCCTCATCAAGAAATCCATGGTACGATCAGGAATGTCGTAATGCTATTGATATGAAAAACGCAGCGTATAGGACAACCCTGCGGATAATAGCAACACGTAACGTGATGAAGAATTATCGGAGAAAAGAAGAGAGGAGAAACGTGTTTTCAGAAAAAAGAAGAAAGAACAAGAAAAACGTGAGCGTGAGCAAATCGAGATGTACAGTAGTCGGAATGAAGTCCGAAAATTTTACCAACGAGTAAAACACCAAACCGAAGGCTTTGGTGCAAGCACATACTCCTGTAAAGATGAAGAAGGAAACCTGGTGACAGATACAGACAGCGTGCTGAAGATCTGGAAGGAGCATTTTGAAAAACTTCTGGTATCAAAGTGCAGCAATGAAATTGATACCCCAGAACCAACAATAGATGACGGTATAGAGTGTATACCACATAGCCAAGATATAGTCAGAATAGCAATTAATATGAAGAATAATAAAGCAACAGGTACCGATGGGTTACCAGCCGAACTGTTCAAGACTGGTGGCCAGATGCTGGTCAGGAGCATGCACCAGCTGATTAGTACAATTTGGCTAGAAGAATGCATGTCCAATGATTGGAGCCTCAGCATCCTGTGTACCATGCCCAAAAACAGGAGACAAAGTGGTATCCAGGGTACTGTGTGAACGACTGAAGCTATTGCTCAATGACATTATTGGACCATACCAATGGGGCTTCAGACCTGGCAAATCCACCATTGACCAGTTTTCACTCTGCGCCAAATCCTGAAAAAAACCATGAAAAACACATTGACACATTCCACCTATTCGCCGACTATAAAGCCGCATTCGACAGCCCTATCCGTTCAGGGGTGCATAAAACCATGTCTGCGTTTGGCATTCCTGCAAAATTAATTCGGCTATACAGCATAACTTTAACAGGCATAAGATCAGCAGTTAAATTCGGAAAGGACCTCTCGGCGACAATACCAAGCTGATGGTAGCAACGCGCAAGACGTCCAGTAGACTCGCACTAACTGTGGAACTTGAGAACTACAGATTTTATATACTTTAGTAACGCCAAAAATAAAACGAATTACATCAGTTTTGAAATTCGGAGAAGGATAGTGATGGCCAACAGATGCTACTATGGTCTGAGCAAACACCTCAAAAGCAAGGCCACAGAAATTATGGAACGAAAGTTATATCACAAGCCAGCTAAGTAAGTAAATAACAAAGCGTGGATTTTTTAAAGAATATTTTTTCAAGAACTAATACAAGGCGTGGATTTTTTAAAGAATATTTTTTCAAGTACTAATACAAGGCGTGGAGCTAATTTTTAAAGAATATTTTTTCTAGGACTAATAAAAGGAGTGGATTTATTAAAGATTATTTTTGCAAGGACTAATACAAGGCATGGATTTTTTAAAGAATATTTTTTCAAGGACTAAACCAAGGCGTGGATTTTTTAAAGAATATTTTTTCAAGGACTAACACAAGGCGTGGATTTTTTAAAGAATATTTTTTCAAGGACTAATACAAGGCGTGGATTTTTTAAAGAATATTTTTTCAGGGACCATTACAAGGCGTGGATTTTTTAAAGAATTTTTTTTTTCTAGGACTAATACAAGGCGTGGATTTTTTAAAGGATATTTTTTCAAGGACTAATACAAGGCGTGGATTTTTTAAAGAATATTTTTTCTAGGACTAATATAAGGCGTGGATTTTTAAAGAATATTTTTTCTAGGACTAATACAAGGCGTGGATTTTTTAAAGAATATTTTTTCTAGGACTAATACAAGGCGTGGATTTTTTAAAGAATATTTTTTCTAGGACTAATACAAGGCGTGGATTTTTTAAAGAATATTTTTTCTAGGACTAATACAAGGCGTGGATTTTTAAAGAATATTTTTTTTAAATTTTTTTATTTGATTTTGGTAACAAAAAACCGGACATAAAAGCATATGCTGATGCTGATATTAAATATCCATGAAACAAACCTTATATTTCATAATATTCTTCACACATGACTCTACTGGAAAAACAAATCGTAGTTTACCAAAAAAACCTGATATTATTTTTAATATCAATTTTAATAAACAATTGTTACAGTTCAATGAACATGATGGCATGAACCCTTCCATTCATTTTTTGGTACCAACAACCGTAAACCATATGTTGCCATTGGTCAAGTTTTGGCTTTTTTTTAAGTGGCCAAAAATATTTTCTGCTATAAACAGCAGTTTTTAAATGAAATTAAAAAAAAACAACCAAAAACAAAAAAGGGAACATGTCCAAAAGTGTGAAACAAATAAATCACTTACACACTAAAACACAAACACAACTACATGTACAAATATATGTATTTCAACAACGAACTCAGTAAAATACACCTAAATGATTGTTGGTGTTGTTGTTGCTGCTGTTCTACTCATGGCACATTTAACACATGGCCGAACAAAGCAAACAACCAGGACATTAGCTGGATATTCGCACATATTTGGATGTTATTAACATTTGGTCATAACAACAACATCAACAGCTACAGCCACATCAACAACTCCGTTTCTAAGTGTCAAAAATTTTAACGTGCACAAACATATATGACAGATGCTAAAAAGATTTTCGGACAGCATAAAAACAGCACGAGTGAAAAAAAAAACTTGTTTGGATTTATGAAACGAAATGAGCTCCGCATAACCAGAACCAGTCTGAAATGGAATATGAATTCTGTGAAATTATGTTGGGCAAATGAGAAATAATAGGGTGATATGGAAATATGTGAAGTGAAAATGTATACGATTAATTTTTAGGGTTTTTTTCTTAATTTTGTTTGTTGGGTCCTTTGATCCTTGCATTCTTTCGATTTTTGCTTAATATTTTTTTTTTTTAATAAAAATTAACATCACCCCAATAAACACATATGTATGCGATTACAAAGTTTCAGTTTTTACTATGTCAGAAAATTTATGACTATGGTGTCCCTGAAAAAGGACGAAGCAGAAAAAAAACAACAACATCCAAAAATAAATGCAAACAAAGTTAATTCGCTCGCTTATGTGACAAACAAAATATAAAATTGTATAAAAACAAAGCTCGGAACAGAACTGAAAGAAAATTAGTTTGGGTTTTCATTGGATTTTGTCACATATTGGGTTTCGTTTTTATACCCTCCACCATAGCACCATGAGGGTATATTAATTTTATCATTCCGTTTGTAACTCGTCGAAATATTCATTTCCGACCCTGTAAAGTATATATATTCTTGATCAGGGTAAAATTCTAAGACGATCTAGCCATGTCCGTCCGTCTGTCCGTCTGTTGTAATCACGCTATCTTCTGAAGTAATTGAGATAGGGTGCTGAAATTTTGCATACGTTTGTCTTTTGTCTGCAGGCAGGTCAAGTTCGAAGATGGGATATATCGGTCCACGTTTAGGCATAGCTCCCATATAACAGTACCTCCCAATTTTCGGTATTTTGGGGTTCTTGAGCGCGTTTTTCAACCGAATACGCTGAAATTTGGTACATTGAGTTCTTATTGGGTACAAAATATCTCAACAAAAAATTATAAACATAGGTTCACTTTTTCTGGTAGCCCCCATACAACGGTACCCCCAAATTTCCGTATTTTGGGGGTTTTAGTCGTATTTTTCCACCGAATTGGCTGTAATTTAGTATTTTGAGTTCCTAATAGGTACCAAATCTCTCCACAAAAAATTATAAATATAGATCATTTTTTCGGATAGTCCCCATATAAGAGTACCCCCAATTTTCGGTATTTTGGGGTTCTTGAGCGCGTTTTTAAACTGAATTCGCTGGTATATTGGGTTTTTTTTTTGGGTACCAAATATCTAAAATAAAAATTTTAAATATCGGTCCCCTTTTTCTGGTAGCCCCCATACAATGGTACGCCCAAATTTCCGTATTTTGGGGGTTTTGGTCGCATTTTTTATCGAATTGGCTGTAATTTAGTACTTTGAGTTCTTATTGGGTAGCAAATTTCTCCACTAAAAATTATAAATATATGTCCATTTTTTTGGATAGCCCCCATATAAGGGTACCCCCAATTTTCGGTATTTTGGGGTTCTTGAGCGCGTTTTTCTACCAAATTCGCTGCAATTTGGTATTTTATAGTCGTATGTGTTAAGAAATCTCCCCACCAAAAATTATTAATAATATTAATACCCTTTTTGGGGTAGTCCCTATATAACCCCCTTTTTATATTAAAATAATTATCTTATTTGTTCCGCGTTTTGGGTTTGGTTCAAACGATCTGTTGTAATCATTACTTCTGCGGAGGATATCGACATCAAAAAATAGAACGTAAAGTTCGACAATGAACTATATATGAACTATAACCCTCATTTAGGCCTAGCTCCTGTGTGGGAGGTACCAGAAGAAGTGAACCGATACTACCCATCTTCGAACTTGAACTAAGTTTGGAAGAAAAATTTATATTTTACATTATGGTTTACATAATCGGTTTGTAGAAATGTCGATATAGGTCCACTTTTTGTACTTTCCCTATATTTTCATTTCAAGTACCTGTCAGTATATGGAGGGTATCCAAAGTTCGGCCCGGCCGAACTTAACGCTTTTTCACTTGTTTTCGCCTCGTTTCGTTTTTTTCTCACGTTTGTAATTTTTGTTTACTTAAAAAAAAAAATAAAAAGGGTTTTCATGTTTCATGTAATTTGTATATACAAACATATGTGTAGATATATATAGTTTACGTAAAGAGAAAAAAACTACCTTTATTAACTTTAATAAACAATTTGTTTGGATTACACATTTGGTTTTTAAATGTGATACATATTTCTTTAAGCATAGACGAGCTGATGGGAGTCTCTATAGACGAGCTGAAGGAAGTCTTTATAAACGAGCTGAAGGGAGCCTTTATAGACGAGCTGAAGGGAGTCCCTATAGACGAGCTGAAGGGAGTCTCTCTATAGAGGAGCTGAAGGGAGTCTCTAAGACGACCTGAAGGGAGCCTCTATGGACGAACTGAAGGGAGTCTCTATAGACGACCTGAGGGAGCCTCTATGGACGAGCTGAAGGGAGTCTCTATAGACGAGCTGAAGGGAGTCTCTATAGACGAGCTGAATGGAGTCTCTATAGACGAGCTGAAGGGAGTCTCTCTATAGACGAGCTGAAGGGAGTCTCTATAGACTAGCTGAAGGGAGTCTCTATAGACGACCTGAAAGGAGTCTCTATAGTAAACGAGCTGAAGGGAGTCTCTATAGTAAACGAGCTGAAGGGAGTCTCTATAGTAAACGAGCTGAAGGAAGTCTTTATAGTAAACGAGCTGAAGGGAGTCTCTATAGTTAACGAGCTGAAGGGAGTCTCTATAGTAAACGCGCTGAAGGGAGTCTCTATAGTTAACGAGCTGAAGGGAGTCTCTATAGTTAACGAGCTGAAGGGAGTCTCTATAGTAAACGCGCTGAAGGGAGTCTTTATAAACGAGCTGAAGGGAGTCTTTATAGACGAGCTGAAGGGAGTCTTTATAGACGAGCTGAAGGGAGTCTTTATAGACGAGCTGAAGGGAGTCTTTATAGACGAGCTGAAGGGAGTCTTTATAGACGAGCTGAAGGGAGTCTTTATAGACGAGCCTAAGGGTGTCTTTATAGACGAGCCTAAGGGTGTCTTTATTGACGCGTTGAAGGGAGTTTTATAGACGTGCTGTAGGGAGTCTCTATAGACGAGCTGCAGGGAGTCTCTATAGACGAGCTGAAGGGAGTCTCTATAGACGAGCTGAAGGGAGTCTCTATAGACGAGCTGAAGGGAGTCTCTATAGACGAGCTGAAGGGAGTCTCTATAGACGAGCTGAAGGGAGTCTCTATAGACAAGATGAAGGGAGCCTCTATAGACCAGATGAAGGGAGTCTCTGTAGACCAGATGAAGGGAGTCTTTATAGACGAGCTTATGGGAGTATTTTTAGACGAACTGAAGGTATTCATAAACGACTTTTTGGACAAGTTGAGAGACCCCTTATAGACAAAAATTGTCCTTATATTGATATTACTGAATAATAAGTTTCACTGGAAGTCCAGATCCCTATTTTAATTTCTGTGATAAAAAATAAACATTCGCTAGGTTATCTAGCAACATACTTTTAATATCGTGCAGCTAATTTCCGGTGACAAAGACAAACACACTACTAAAAAAACAATTTAAAAACAAATCTCCAGCAAGGATATGATGAAAGACAATAACAACAATAACTGTAAGTAACACCGAGATTCACAGCAACCTCTACCAATCGTCCGTTCATTCATTCACTCAGACATTCATTCATGCACTCACTCGTGAGAATACCCCGTAAAACAGCACCCAAATATGGACATGAAAAGACATGTATGCACTGATCACGGACACGGATATTGCTGAAATTTGAGATAACAACAAATGAACAATAACAGCAACAACACACCACACAACACTACACACTTGCAGTGGCAATGACAGTGTCCGGGACTTTAAGCCGAAACATTGGTTTGTTGTTATCTTAAATGTAAAGTTTGGTCGTAGTTTTTGCTTTTCCTGCCCCCCAAAAAACTCTTGCCATACATTTCCATTTCCCAACACGCACATGCATACAAACACATACAACAACGACAAGAATTAAGCCATGTGTGTGCGAGTGTGTTGGGGTATGGGTTTGAGTGAGTGCCTGTTTGAAAGAAATCAGCAATGGAAATCTAAATGTAAACTTTAACATTCACATTGCATGTACCTGGAAACAGACACAATTACCTAGAGAATATACATATATATACACATATATTTGTCTGAGAAGAGTGTGTCAATAAAGAACACAAAATGGCATGTTGGCCAAAGAGGGAGAGAGAGAAGGGGAAGGTTTGGAACACCGAGAGACAAAGAACTAGCTAGAATGGGAATCAGATATGCATACAACTGGTCCTTTTAGCCGAAACATAAACAAACATTTGTGATGCTTGTTTGTGAAGTCTACCACACAAGTAAACAGTAGTACTAACACAGACACACACACACACCAGCACACCTATCCAAAATGGGCATATACATCCTTGATGGCAAGTGCATTGTCCGTACATTTTCCCGTTGTTGGGAAAGGTATGTTTCTGAACTTTTGTATATGCGTATGTTTGAGTGTGTGTGTGATTTGTATGTCAAAGACAATGCCCATTTATATTCACTTATTTTTATTTACCATCTTATCCCCCGAATGTCATGCAATGATAGTAGTAATGTTATCCTACGACTCATCCTTGATTATTCAAGGTTTAATTTTTTCTGCACTCTTCATGATTGATATAGAGAAGGATGGGTGTGCAGAGTTTGTCCTTTGGTTTGTGACCCTATAAATGGGATGGAAAAGGGTACATGGATGGGGTAAATTTTGGACGATCGGAAGGGAGTATGTATAGATGTGTTCAAGGTAGTCTCGATAGATGAGCTGAAGGGATTTTCTATAGAATAGCTAATTCGAGTCTCTACAAAAGAGCTAAAGGGAATCCCTATATACGAGCTGAAGGGTGTCTTTATAGATGAGCTGAAGGGTGTTGTTATAGACGAGCCGAAGGAAGTCTTTATAGACGATCTGAAGGGAGTCTTTATAGACGAGCTGAAGGGAGTCTTTATAGACGAGCTGAAAGCAGTCTTTATAGTCTCTATTGACGAACTGAATGGAATCTCTATAGACAAGCTGAAGAGAATCTTTATAGACGAGCCGAAGGGAGTCTTTATAGGAGCTGAACTGGAGAGAGTCTTTATAGACGAGCTGAATGGAGTCTTTATGGACGAGCTGAATGGAGTCTTTATAGACGAGCTAAAGGGAGTTTTTATGAGGGGAGTCATTATAGACGAGCTAAAGGGAGTCTCTATAAACGAGCTAAAGGGAGTCTGTATAGACGAGCTTAAGGGATTCTCTATATACGAGCTGAAGGGAGTCTCTATAGAAGAGCTGAAGGGAGTCTCTGCGGAATGGCTTAAGGGAGTCTTTATAGACAAGCTGAAAAGAGTCTCTGCAGAATGGCTGAAGGGAGTCTTTCTAAACAAGCTGAAGAGATTCTCTGCGGAATGGCTGAAGGTAGTCTTTAAAAAATATCTGAAGGGCCATTATAAACAATCTGAAAGGAGTCTTTACAAGATAAGCTGGAGGGAGCCTCTATACAGGAGCTGAAAGGAGTCATTATAGACGAGCTAAAGGAAGTCTTCATATAGGGAGTCTTTGCAGAGAGGAGCTGAAAGTGAAGGAGGTATTATAGTGATGTGAATATGGCCTTATAGATGAAATGATTATAAATGGCCGGTGTTATAGCCGCTCTTTTTTACCCTTCATCACACTGTGGTACAGGGTATTATGTCTTTGTGCATATGTTTGTAACAGGCAAAAAGAATGGAAATAGACCCATGGTTCCTTTTGAGAATATGCATAGAATCACTTTCTGAGTCGATTTATGCATGTCCGTCTGTCCGTCCGTCTGTCTGTCCGTCCATGTATTTTTGTTAACAAAGTACAGGTCGCATTTATATTCCGATTTGGATGAAATTTGGCACAGGCCACATAATTGGCCCAGGGAGATTTAGATATAGCTCCCATATATATTTTCGTCCGATTTTATGTAAATGGTGTACCAAAGTCCCTATATATATTTCGATTTGCACGAAATTTGGCACAGCGTACTGAATTAGGTCTAGAATGATGTGGGTTAAGTTTCCTGAAAATCGGTCCAGATTTAGATATAGCTGCTATATATATTTTCGTCCGAAATATAAATGGTTCACCAAAGACCCCAAGGTAGTCCGATTGACAAAAAATTGGGCACAGCCTACTGAAGTAGATATAACCTAGCTTGAAGCAACCCTGTATCTGACCAAATGAAAAATATTACATGTTTATGGATCAATTTTCGTGTTAATGGTCCGTCAATATTTCGACGTCTGTTAGGATTCATCTGTCTAAGGGTATCATATAGTCGGCCCCGTCCGACTATTTGAAGAGATATTTTTTTAAGGTCACAAATAGTTTCCTCTAATGATACCATCTTTTTATGAGCCAAGTATTATTAGGGTGCATTGATGAGTCGTGTAGCCCCTTCCATTTCTGCAATTTTCAATTGCCTCTGTTTATTTGTTAAAACTCAGACATGGGCCTCTTCATACACTAGATGCCATTATCTCTATCTCTCGGTAGCTGTAGTTGTCGGTAACGTTGTTCTTTTCGTTTTGTTTTTTGGGGAAGCTCTCTGCCAGACGGATATTAAGAAACAAACAGACCCGCGGACAGACAGACATACGAACAAATAATTCTTGTCGCACCATGTGTATAATGATAGTTATATGTGCAGAATGTGAGTAAGTGACTGACTGGCTGTATGTCTGTCTGTCTGTCTTTCTGTTTGTGCACGTATTGTCGTTTGTTGTTATTTTTGCTGTCACTGTGTTTTGTTATATATTTAGCACAGTACCACTTATGTGTGTATCTGCGTGTTTACATTTATATACTAAAATACAATTAAAGTATATCACACTCGGCAAATAAACGAGGTAGGGTATTTCGAGAGAAATGGCTAATTACAAGCTGGTGGTCTTCTTCATATGGAAAAGCTGGTGGCCCTTTTCTTATAGAAGTGCTGGCGATCTTCTAATAAAAGGACTGGTGGACTTCTTCTGAAAATTCATCATCAATTGTAATTTTCTGCTACAGTAATTTTAATGTAAGTCTAAATATGGAATATATATATATGTGGTCAAATCTGTTAGCTATATGTAAACAACTCTGAATCTGTAGATTACTATCAGTTTACTTTTGTTCCAAATAATTTCCGTCATTTTCTCCTATGACCACCCTCGTCAAAGTCCTTCATATTTTGCCAACAAAACAAAAAATTAAGCCATGCAATGCATCTGTTGTCAAACATATCGCCTGTTATCCTCCTCGTCTGCATGGCTGTCGGAGTAAACAGACAGTTATCATTTGGCTCATGTCAGTCATTTCGTTTCGTTTATTTACAGAGATTTCTTGTAGCTCTAACTTACAAAAACACGTAAGTATTGTGTTTTGTAATTTCTATGTCGACACATATGAAACATAAATATGAGCACTTCCATGGATAAAATTTAAATTTTTCTAAAATATCAATCTAATAGAAAAAAACCGAATCAAATCTTAATGCTGGAATATTTTCCAAGAAATGGTTGGACGCTTTTTTTATTAAAATCCTGATAGGAGGAATTTGAGATCTTTCGTAGATCTTCGGGAAACTGACAATATATATTTTGCATGCTTTTACAAATCTACGAGATAACTTAAAAGGTACATACGATTTGGTCAAAGGTACTCATCTGCATATGTGGTTTCCGCACTTAAGAGCACTATCAACCAATTTCAGCTACAACTGCTCTGGATGATACAGATTTGTATACCCTCAATCATGAGGTTAAAAGTACATTTTGTTAATTGTTGCCGGGGTATTGTAGCTTTGTGCAGCTCCAAGAGTTTATAACGCCGCGAAATATTGGTCTTAGACCCACGTACAAGTATACCGCTCATCATATCTCAACTAGCTGAGTCGATCTAGACATGTGTGTCCGTCTGTCCATTATAATTTGTTAACACGATACAGGCCACAGTTATGGATCAATGGACCAGAGGGTCGCTCCCGAGGTTATAATTATGGCCCAAGCATCGCGAATTTTTACATGGAGAAAGGGATCAAGCTAAAGAATAAACGTGCATGTTTACATGTGCTTACGTGGTCATATATTATTTAGTAACCCATTACCACACTAGAGGGCGAAAATATAGCGCGGATCGTTTTGAAATATTCCATGAGGATCTAGGTATGGTCAAGGACAACGTCTATAATTTTCGGTAATGATATTGGGATGAATTAGACCGAAAACTTTTTTGTCGAGTCGATCTATAGGCCACAATTGAAAGCCGAACATCACAACACAACCCACGGTGAAGAGGGTGCAAATATAATATAACGTACTGATGTTATATAAATTAGTTTCTGGCAAGTTTCCCTGAAATCGGTTCATATATAGATTTATAACAAAACGCGTCGTCTGTTAGGATACATATGTAAAATATACCCAAAGTGGTGAAGGGTATCATATAGTCGGCCCAGTCCGACTTTAGTACTTTCCTTACTGGTTTTATATGGTAATTCTGTTCTCTAGCAGCGTAAACAACTTTTCAATTTTCTACAAAATGTAGATGAGAGAACGTTTTTTTAGCTGTGTCGAAGTGCCATTGTTAAATTTAAATATTTGTTGTAAGGTCGCAGGAACAATTCAGTGATCGCGTTCTTTCGTTAAACAATTTCTTTGCATTCCGATAATCATTTTAAAGATATATAACGTATTTTCTTTCATATATATTACCAACTAAAAAACCAGTAAGGAAAGTAGTAAATTCGGACTGGACCGACAAGAGATACTCATACATATTATCTTTAGAGGATCTTTAAAGTGGAATCGGGTGAAATTAATGTATGATCTACATAGATATTTGAACCTATTAAACAAATCCAATACACAAACCATTCTGAAATGTATGAAAAAAAAATCTTGTCAATCGGGGAGACTTCGACGCTTATGTATGTATGTAAATATGGACTTAATTGAGCCATCGTGGCTCAATAAAAATATAAAGTTTTCGTTCCACTTCATCTGCGAAATATCATATGTAATCGTCGAAAATTTTAGTCGCAGTCCTGGACAATACCCGGAAACTCATGCAAAATTTCTTAGCCGTTGGCTCTGCATTCTGCCTGTGTGTAATTTTTGACACAAGTGTCTGGTTCTATTTGACCCATTATATATTGACCGATCTTAATGAAAATAGTCATCCTTATTCCCTGGCCAGCTCTCCTTATCCATGTACAATTTCGTGGTATTCGTGTTAACAGACAAAAATAAACGTTTTCGGCCATTTGATAACACAGTCAAATCGTTGGATGTGACTGAGTTACCAGTAAAAAAATTCATCCAGCCGTAACTCAAAAACCTTGACCTATAGCAAATATGTCCTTCTAGGTTCTAGCAGTCAACTATATTATTACACTAAAATAAATATAATAAAATATCCATTTTACTGTTTACAATGAATATCCCATATTTTTACACAGAAAAATATCCTTACAGAAATTCGGAACAATTTTTTTTTTTTTTTGGTAATTCATTTATTCTGGGGTGGGGGGCCAAAGAAGGTGGGGGCCCTTCTTTGGCCATTGCTCCACAAAATGTATGTACATGTAATTGTGTGTGTCTACCCACCCAGTGGTCCTGTTGTTCGTGCATCAGTTTCATTTTTCATATTTTTTAATTGTTTCGTTTTTAATGAGCTCTCCTTGTTAACAAAATGAATGTCATGTCTGTTGTTGTTGTTGGTGTTGTAGTTGTTATACTGGGTGTGTTTGTCTGCGTGTGCTTATTTTGTTCATGCTAAAAACATAGTGCGAACAATAGCAAAATAATTTTTAGATGGAGAACTTAATTAAATTTTCATTCGAATAGTGGAATTCATATGAATTATTTTGAAATGCTATTCGCTCGCAAGAGAACTGAAAAAAAAAAACAAATAAAAAAAATATCGCAAAAAAAATAAATCACATCGTGTTTATTTTATTTTGTTATTGTGAAAAAAAACAACTACACTTCTGATTAGCAATTAGTCAATGGTTTTCAACAATTTTGAGCGTAAATTTTCCAAGTACAGTAACTATTATTGCCATAGTAATTAGCTGAGCATAACTATGTTACAACAACTATTATTTATAATTGGAAAGTTGATACTTTTTGTAGATAAAAAATAGGAAAACCAAAAACAAACAAAATAGTAACTTGGAAGTATTTGCCATTCGCAGAATTGTAATTTATGTGGAAAGGGCATTTCTATGAAAACATCAAAAATATTAAATAAACTAAATTTGAAGTAAAATATGTAATTAGTAGAAGATCTTTATACACATACAAAATTTAATAAAAATTAGTGAGCGGAGCAGTATAGTTGGACCGGGCCGACCACACGCTACCCTACCCCACGTATTTCTAACTTTCTTTGGTTTTATATTCTGAGCATGAAAAATATTTCGCGATATTTGCACCTTCTTGACCGGCTAAAGGTCAACAAATGTTACTAATATTCAGTACATCCTTTCTAATTACTTGTCCAGATTCCCTTTAGATTCGGTTTTCAATTATGGACTATAGATCGACTCGGAAAAACACAAAAAAAATACGTTTTCGGTCCACTTCATCTCAATATTCTTATCGGATCATCCAAATGCATGAGAAATTTCAAAGCGATCAGCGCTATATTTCCGCTCTCTAGTGTGGTAATGGGTTACTAAATAATATCTGAATACGTAAGCACCTATAAATATATAAATGTAACTCCCACATCCGAGTACATACGACAATATAATTGGTATAAATTTTAAGTCTACCATTCCACTTGCATATACTATCAACTTCTCGGTTCTATGTCCTTCAGGGGTAAATATATACGCCATAGAATACAAATTTTGTCACTTCTCACACAAAAGTCAGGATAGATTTGACCCGCTAATTTTTGATCGATCTTTATCGAAACAGACATGTTTATTCTTTGGCCCAATCCCTTTCTACATGTAAAAATTCGCAATGTTCGGATCATAATTGCGGCCTCTGAAACCGACAAAAATTAAGTATTTAGTCCATTTTATTCCATAAATATTAAGCGATCTTTACCAAAAACAATAGGGTTCTTCATTGGCCAGAACCCATCATAGATGCAAATTTTCGTGAAGATTGGTCCAAAACTGTGGCCTGTATCGTGTTTGCAACTTATATTGGACAGACAGACGGAAGGACACACATGTCTAGATCGACTCAGCTATATAGATATGAGATCGGTATACTTAAAGATGGGTCTAGGATCAATATTTCGCGGCGTTACAAACTCTTGAGGCTGCACAAAGCTATAATACCCTGACAACATAGTTATGTAGAGTATAAAAATGCATGTTTTTGGAAAGGGAAATAATATGTGGAGAAACTGTCAAAATTTACATTGTGAATACGCCATTGTGAATACGCCACCAAAAACACGTTACACCATCGCCACCACCTACACTTTTTATACTCTTCATGTCATATGTTTGGTGGTACACGTTATTCAGTATGCCGCACTATTTAAAATTTATTTTCAATCAGACACCCGTTGAAAATACATATGGAAGATATGACTCAATTTGATACGTTATGCAAACATTAGGAGTTTGGTACATCATTTACATTAAATCGGACGATAATATATATGGAAGCTATATCTAAATCTGAATCTTACCACAGGTCATTCAAGACTCAATTGAGTACGCTATGCCAAATTTCGTACAAATCGAAAGCTTTATAGGGACTTTGATGCACAATTTCTATTAAATCGGGCAAAAATACATATGGGAGCTATATCTAAATCCGAACCGATTTTCACGAAACTTAACACACATCATTTTAGGCTTAATTCAGTACGCTGTGCCAAATTTCGTACAAATCGAAAGACATATAGGGACTTTAGTAAACCATTTACCTTAAATAGGACGAAAATATATATGGGAGCTATATCCACATCTGAACCGATTTTCAGGAAACTTGACACACATCATTCTAGACCTAATTCATTACGTTGTGCCAAATTTCGTGCAAATCGAAAGATATATAGCGCCTTTGGTTATTTACATTAAATCGGACGAAAGTATATATGGGACCTATACCAAAATCTGAACAGATTTCCCTGAAACTTACCACAATTCATTACGCTGTACCAAATTTCGTGCAAATTGAGAGATATATAGGGACCGTTTATATTAAATTGGACGAGCTATATCTACATCTGGGAGCTATATCTAAATCTGAACCGATTTTTCCCAATTTCAATAGGGTTCATCCTTGGGCCAAATAAGTGACCTATGCCAAATTTCATACAATTCGGATTATAAATGCGACCTGTACTTTGTTTACAATTTAACACCGACAGACAGACAGGCGGACGGACATGGGTAAATCGACTCAGAAAGTGATTCTATGCTCATTCTCAAAAGGAGCCATGTGACTATCTCGTTTCCTTTTGCCTGTTACAAACACATGCACAAAGACATAATACCCTGTACCACAAAGTGGTGAAGGGTGTAAAAATTGCTGGGACCACTACATGTAGGCTGTGCCAAAACGTGGAACAGTATTAATAGTTGTCTGTATAGATGAATACCAACCTAAAACATTTTAGTCTGATGAAGAATATATATCAGGTGAATATTTCGAGGTGTTGCAAACGTAGTGCCAAGTGGAGGGTAAAAAATAAGGTTCGCAAATTGAAGAAAGGTTTTCTAAAGCAAAAAGTCGATAGTTGTATGTTTTCAACGCCTTTTTCCCACTTTTAACCGATCCTTTCTTTTTCATAACTCTTTCAGACCCAGCTTCATCAGTAAGGAAATGGAAGATTTTTTTAAATCGCTTAAAGAAAGCTGAAGATTTATATTTACAGACACTATCAAGAGGTCATGGTCTAGGGGTGGACAATTTCGTATGGTGGATGAACGCCCCTGGCAGGTATATTTAGAACCTAGAAGGACAAATTCGAATGTAAGATCTGATAATTATACCCTTCACCACACTGTGGTACAGGGTATTATGTCTTTGTGCATATGTTTGTAACAGGCAAAAATAATCGAGATAGACCCATGGTTGCTTTTGAGAATATGCATAGAATCACTTTCTGAGTCGATTTATGCAATTTTCGGTATTTTGAGTTATTTAGCACGTTTTTTAACTGAATTCGCTGAAATTTGGTACTTTGAGTTCTTATTGGGTAGCAAATCTGACTACTAAAAATTATAAATATAGGTCCATTTTCTCGGATAGTCCCCATATAAGGGTACCCACAATTTTCGGTATTTTGGGGTTCTTGAGCTCGTTTTATAACTGAATTCTCTGAAATTTTGTACATTGGGTTCTTATTGGGTACCAAATTACTCCACTAAAAATTATAAATATAAGTCCAGTTTTTCTGGTAGTCCCCATATAACGGTACCTCCAAATTTTTGGGGTTCTGATCGTATTTTTCGACCGAATTGACTGTAATTTAATACGTCGAGTTCTTATTAGGTAGCAAATCTCTCCACTATAAATTATAAATATAGGTCAATTTATTCGGGTAACCCCCATATAAGGGTACCCCCAATTTTCGGTATTTTGAGGTTCTTGAGCGCGTTTTTCAACCAAATTCTTTATAATTTGGTTTTTATACCCTTAACCACACTGTGGTACAGGGTATTATGTCTTTGTGCATATATTTGTAACAGGCAAAAGGAAACGGGATAGACACATGGTTCCTTTTGAGAATATGTATATAATCACTTTTTAAGGCGATTTATGCATGTCCGTCCGTCTGTCTGTCCATGTTAAATTGTAAACAAAGTACAGGTCGCATTTATTATCCGAATTGGATGAAATTTGGCATACGTCACTTATTTGGCCCAAGGACGAACACTATTGAAATTGGGAGAAACGTTGCAAAATTTGGAATCGATTGGGTTATTAGTTTTTGAGTTATCGTGCCCGCCATTCGCAAAAAAATGTTTAGAGAAAAACGCGTTTAAAGTTTGTGAAGCCCTTCAGCCGTCACTTGATTCTGACAAAATAAATCGGCTATAGAGATTTTCACTTGAAATTTTGTAGAGACATTTTTTAATCAGTGTAGATTTGAATTATATCAACAAAAAATTTGACCCCGAAAATGGGGGGTCCCCTTAAATTGGAACAGACTAGGTAATACAAATTTCAATTTATGCATTTTCAAAAGTAATTACCTGTTTATTGTGCATCTTTACGATGTTAATATAGATACCCTTAAATTTTGGTTATTTATTAAAGATATAGTTTCAGTTCCCACCACCTAGTCCTCTTAAGCACTTAATTAACACAACGAACTAATCAGCTGTGCAAGTTCTCAGGCAACAACATAACCCGCACCACTACTAATAAAAATACGAAAACAAACAACAACCACAACAAAAACTATTGAAAGAAACCCCATATTGTTTTCATGAACAGATGGATGGATGAATGGATTAACATTCGGGAGTGGAGTTTTGGGCGAGTGTTAATGAATATTATATGGTAATAAAATAAGTTTTTCTTTTTCAAGTAGCAAATTGTGTGAGAGAGGATAAACTAAATTGCTGCTTATGGCCAAAAATATAAAAGGAATAACTTTAATTTCTTCCTCCATAAGAAGTGTTCAAGTAATTAGAAAAATAATGGAGAAAAATAAGCATTTACCTCTTAAATATTGCCTCAGATGGAGCAGCACTTTCACTTGAGATAAGAAGAAAAAAAACAAAAATAAATTCCATTACCAAACGACTTGTTTATTAAAGGCACACACAAAACATTCTTCCGGCATATCATTGCCACTGATATTCTCTGGGAGCACTTTTTGCTGTTTTTTTGTTTTTTTCAGTGGCATTTTGGTTTGTATTGGCTGGTGTAGTTAACCAAAATGCTGGTTATTTTTAAGCAAATCCAACTAAAAGATATTTTAGATTTTCATAGTTGAAATTCTTAAAAATTGGTTTGTTGGCCATGCCACAACAGTTGTAAGACCAAGGAGACAACAACAATGATAATGCAGACTATAACCCGTAAGGGAATACTCAAGTTGATCGGAGTCGACTACATGACAACCTACTGTATATTGACTGTATATAGAAAATTTATAAAAGAAGATTTTTTTCAAAGACCAATTTAGGCGTGGATTTTTTAAAGAAGACTCTTTCAAAGACCAACTATAAAGTAATGCTAAGTATATACCCAAAAGTAACCAGGAAGGAAAGTAGTAAAGTCGGACTGGGCCGACTATATGATACCCTTCACCACTTTGGGTATATTGTAACCATTGTATGTCTATGTTCCCTCTTTCTCCAACATATCCTAACTTTAATTTCATTCGAGCAGATTTAGAGCCATCTGCGTAACATGTGGAAAATTTATGGAAAACGATTTATAGCAAAATTGATACACGCTATTCGATACGCCGCGTTGTTAAAAATATGTGGGAGCTATATCTAAATCTGAACCGATTTTCACGAAATTTAACACACATCGTTTTAGACTTAATTCAGTACGCTGTGCCAAATTTCGTGTAAATCGAAGTATATACAGGGTCGCTTGTGCATCATTTACATAAAATCGGACCAACATATATATAGGAGCTATATCGAAATCTCGAACGATTTTCCCGAAACTCACAACTCATCATTCTAGACTCAATTTAGTACGATAAGACAAATTTTGTGCAAACCGAAGCATATAAAGGGACTTTAGTGCACTATTTACCTAAAATCGGACGAAAATATATATGGGAGCTATATATATATATATATATATATATATATATCTCAACCGATTTTCAGAAAACTTGACACACATCATTCTATACCTAATCCCTTACGTTGTGCCAAATTTTGTGCAACTCGAAAGATATATAGGGACTTTGGTCGACTATTTACCTAAAATCGGACGAAAATATATGTGGGAGCTATATCCAAATCTGAACCGATTTTCTGGAAACTTGACACACATCATTCTAGACCAAATTCATTATGCTGTGCCAAGTTTCGTGCAAATCGAAAGATATATAGGTACTTTGGTACACCATTTACTTTAAATCGGAAACTATTTATGGGAGCTATATCTAAATCTGGACCGATTTTCAGGAAACTTTACACACATCATTCTAGACCTAATTCATTACGCTGTGCCAAATTTTCGTGCAAATCGAGGGATATATAGGGACCATTTACATTAAATCGGACGAAAATATGTATGGGAGCTATATCTAAATCTGAACCGATTTTTCCCAATTTCAATAGGGTTCGTCCTTGGGCCAAATAAGTGACCTATGCCAAATTTCATCCAATTCGGATGCGACCTGTACTTTTTTTACAATTTAACATCGACAGACAGACGGACGGACGGACATGCATAAATCGACTTAGAAAGTGATTCTATGCATATTCTCAAAAAGAACCATGTGTCTATCTTGTTTCCTTTTGCCTGTTACAAACATATGCACAAAGACATAATACCCTGTACCACAGAGTGGTGAAGGGTATAAAAATGCGTCTACCATGTCTCCTTCTGCATGTTACTAACATATTACCAATGGCATAATATCCCGTACGATGATGTGGTGTAGTGTATGAAAATGAAATAGCTTACAAATTGCCAAGGATATGTATGCAAGTTTGTACCGGAGTGTGTATATATGATGATGAGACAATGAAATTGGCCATGTGCACTTTATGGCTAGCACAACAAATAGAGAAACTAAAGCAGCCCCATACGGAAATTGTATTGGGCAGACAAACAGACATTGGAATGAAATGTTGGAAAGTAAACGGATATAAGAGATATGCAAAACAAAGTATTTGCACTTCACATACAATTAGCCAAACAATCTATGTAAACTACATGTTGGAGGCATTTCAGAAATGGTTTTCCCCTGAAATGGATACAAAACAAGTGTATTCCTTGAATATTTTAAATTCCTTGAAGCATCGGAAAATTCCTGCAGTCAAATTAACTCACATTGCAAGTGAAGATTTTCTAATGAAATTACCCATATACCATAATATTGCATGTGGATTTTGGGTAGGAAAATGGATGATAGATAATACCACTATAAGCAAGTGTTTTCTTTTTTGCCGATGAGTGCCGCTCAAGGAGTTTTAGCAATTGTTGAACTAGACATTTACAGATTGTTTGTGGTAGAGGCAATGGATAGCTAAGAATATGCAATTGGTTCGTTTTAACGTTTCAGTAAGGAAATAGAAGATTTTTTTAAATCGCTTAAAGAAAACTGAAGATTTATATTTAAAGACTCTATAATGAGGTCATGGTAAAGCCCCTGGCAGGTATATTAAGAACTTAGAAGGACAAATTCGAAATAGGTGCAGCTTTTTTAGTAATGACGTGATGAATCTCAATTTTGTACGTTGTGCAAAATTTCATGTCAATCTGGAAAACATGAGGAGTTTGATGCCAATTTACTTGAAATCGGGCGAAAATATATATGGAAGCTATATCCAAATATGAAGCGATTTTAAAAAAAATTGTCACAGGTTAGGTTATACTAATTTCAGTACATTTTGTTCCTATCAGCCATATATTGGTTCCTTGGTGCGTCAATTACTTCAAATCAATCGATAATATATAAGGGAGCTATATCTAAATCTCAAACGATTTTCACGAAACTTGGCACACAACATTCTGGACTAAATTCAGTACGCTATGCCAAATTTCGTGCAAATCGAAAGATATATGTGGACTTTGGTGCACAATTTACATCAAATCGGACAAAACTATATATATAGGAGCTATATCTAAATCTGAACCTATTTTCTCGAATCTTGACAGACATCACTCTAGGCTCAATTCAGTACATTATGCCAAATTTGGTGCAAATCTAAAGATACATAGGAACTTTGGTGCACCATTTACATGAAATCGGAGGAAACTATATATTGAAGCTATATATAAATCTGAATCGATTTTCACGAAACTAGGCAGACATTACTCTAGCCTCAATTCAGTACGTTATGCCAAATTTGGTGCAAATCGAAAGATATATAGGGGCTTTGGTGAACCATTTACATGAAATCGGACGAAACTATATATGGGAGCTATATTTAAATCTGGACCGATTTTCGCGCAACTTGACAGACTCTAGGCTCAATTCAGTACGTTATGACTAATTTTGTGCAAATCGAAAGATATGTAGGGACTTTGGTGCACCATTTACATGAAATCGGAGGAAACTATATATTGAAGCTATATCTAAATCTGGACCGATTTTCTCGAAACTTGGCAGACATCACTCTAGGCTCAATTCAGTACGTTATGACAAATTTTGTGCAAATCGAAAGATATATAGGGACTTTGGTGCACCATTTACATGAAATCGGACGAAACTATATATGGGAGCTATATCTAAATCTAAACCGATTTTCTCGAAACTTGGCAGACATCACTCTAGGCTCAATTCAGTACGTTATGCCAAATTTGGTGCAAATCGAACGATATATAGGGAGTTTGGTGCACCATTTACATGAAATCGGACGAAAATGTATGTGGGAGCTATATCTAAATCTGGACCGATTTTCTCGAAACTTGGCAGACATCACTCTAGGCTCAATTCAGTACGTTATGACAAATTTTGTGCAAATCGAAAGATATATAGGGACTTTGGTGCACCATTAACAAGAAATCGGAGGAAACTATATATGGGAGCTATATATAAATCTGGACCGATTTTCACGAAACTGGGCAGACATCACTCTAGGCTCAATTCAGTACGTTATACCAAATTTCGTGCAAATCGAAGAATATATAAGGAGTTTGGTGCACCATTTACATGAAATCGGATAGAAACTATATATGGCAGCTATATCTAAATATGGACCGATTTTTACGAAACTAGGCAGACATCACTCTAGACTCAAATCAGTACGTTATGCCAAATTTTGTGCAAATCGGAAGATATATAGGCACTTTGGTGAATCATATACATTAAATCGGACGAAACTATATATGGGAGCTATATCTAAATCTAAATCGATTTTCTCGAAACTTGGCAGACATCACTCTAGGCTCAATTCAGTACGTTATGCCAAATTTGGTGCAAATCGAAATATATATAGGGACTTTGGTGCACCATTTACATGAAATCGGACGAAAATATATGTGGGAGCTATATCTAAATCTGAACCGACTTTCTCGAAACTTGGCAGACATCACTCTAGGCTCAATTCAGTACGTTATGCCAAATTTGGTGCAAATCGAAAGATATATAGGGGCTTTGGTACGCCATTTACAGTAAATCGGACGAAAATATATATTGGAGCTATATCTAAATCTGAACCGACTTTCTCGAAACTTGGCAGACATCACTCTAGGCTCAATTCAGTACGTTATGGCAAATTTGGTGCAAATCGAAAGATTTATAGGGGCTTTGGTACGCCATTTACAGTAAATCGGACGAAAATGTATATTGGAGCTATATCTAAATCGGAACCGATTTTTCCCAATTTCAATGGGGTTCGTCCTTGGGCCAAATAAGTGACCTATGCCAAATTTCAACCAATTCGGATCATAAACGCCACATGTACTTTGTTTACAATTTAACACCAACAGACGGACAGACGGACAGACGGACGGACATGCATAAATCGACTCAGAAAGTGATTCTATGCATATTCTCAAAAGGAACTCTGGGTCTATCTCGTTTACTTTTGCCTGTTACAAACATCTGCACAAAGACATAATGCCCTGTACCACAGTGTTGTGAAGGGTATAAAACGTTTTCTTTAAAAATCCACGCCTTTTTGTTATTTAAAAAAAAAATTCATTAAAAATCCACGCCTATTTTGTTATTTAAAAAAAAATTCTTTAAAAATCCACGCCTAGTGTGTTATTTAAAAAAGTTTTCTTTAAAAACCACGCCTATTTTGTTATTTAAAAAACATTTTTTGTATGGATGCTTGGAAAAATATTCTTTAAAAAATCCGCCTTGTATGGATGCTTGGAAATATATTCTTTAAAAAATCTACGCCTGTAGTAGGCCTGAGAAAATATTCTTGAAGAAATCCACGCCTACTTTGGTACATGAAAAAATATTCTTGGAAAATTCTACGCCTACTTTGGTATATTTTGTATGAAGTGGAAGATGAATTATGACACACATCACTTCATCATTACTCTCACTTTTGACAAACCACTAACACAACATTTCCGCTTTCACCAGGGCAATTGTTTTTGTAACCAACAACTTAAGCGTGGTTGGTCGGGTTGGGTTGGCAAGCATTTGCCCCACAAACACCTCTCACATCAATCCATTTAACTACCACAAATTCCACACTTCTTGCTCCCGGTGTCAGTGTGTGTGTGTGTGCGTGGGCGTTTGTCTGTTTGGATACTCCTGACTGACTTAAGTGTAGCTGCTCTGATGTTTGCTCCTGACGCTGATACCCCACCACAACCACTTTGAGTAACATTTTGAAATCCAAGTGTGCGGTTAATTATTCATGGAAATTTGTTGCGGTACAAGACAACTTAAGATGTTACTTTGCTGCCTGGGTTGGTTTGTTGGCGGGATGGCTGTCTGGTTGCTCGGTTAGTGGGTGTATGGTGGACTGTTGTGGGTTTCATTGTTAGCGGAAGCGAAAAATTGCTTCTGATGTCTGGAAGGATGTTCTTTACATTGTAAAATATGATTATAAAAGCATTAACGTTGTATGTCTTGCTCGCCTTCTTTGGTTAGATGAAATACGAGCGGAATATTCAACTTTGATGGGTAGCAAACTAATTAGACATTTATTTGAGGAAATCTCTATGTTCTTAGGAGGTGACAGTGTGTGTATGTGAAAGGAAATCGTAAAATATTCTAAGTCGATTAAGTCATATCCTGGTATGGCCACTTTTGGTGATCAACTCCAGTAACATGGTATGATTATATGAATGTTGCCTGAGGTCACGTGGGCTATAGAGGGCATGATTTATTTTATCTTCATGATATTGAAACATTTAAATACAACTCAATTATTTCAATTACATTTGCTTATGAACTTTGGCTCGACTTATTTTCAATCTTCATCTAATTTTATATCACTTACCAAAGTAACAGCCAGTGATTCCATTTGTGTACCATTTGAGGCAGATTAAAAACTTATTAATTTGCTTATGAATGATGACAATTATGAATACAAAAACACACACACACCAATGCATACAGAAACCTACAAAAAAAAAAGAAATAAAAACATTAACAATTGTTGAATTGTTTTTATAACTTTGAAGTAAGAAAAGAACAACAACAAAACTTTAAATGTTTTAACAGCATGAAATTGCGTTTAAGTTTTTTTTTCGAAACTTACACAGTCATTATTTATTCAAGTTTTCTTTTCTCTTTACATTCAACATTGGGGATAAAGTTAAATTTGTTTTTCCTTACATGTGTGTGTGCGTGTGCCCAAATACATTTGCCTTTACATCGACATGTTGAGGGGCTTAAGAAAAATGTTTCTTTGAACAGCTGTTGGTTGTCAATGTCTTCGTGGATTATTGTAATCCTGAAAAAATATTAAATATTGTAGTCCTTGAAAAAATATTCTACGCCTATAGTAGTGCCTGAAAAAATTGACTTTAAAAAATCCACGCCTATTGTAGTCCTTGAAAAAATATTCTATTGTATTGTAGTCCTTAAAAAAATATTCTTTAAAAATCCACGCCTATTGAAATCCTTGAAAAAATATTCTTTAAAAATCCACGCCTATTGAAATCCTTGAAAAAATATTCTTTAAAAATCCACGCCTATTGAAATCCTTGAAAAAATATTCTTTAAAAATCCACGCCTATTGAAATCCTTGAAAAAATATTCTTTAAAAATCCACGCCTATTGTAGTCCTTGAAAAATATTCTTTAAAAAATCCACGCCTATAGTAGTTCCTGAAAAAATATTCTTTAAAAAATCCACGCCTATAGTAGTGCCTTAAAA
This sequence comes from Musca vetustissima, assembly GCF_032173495.1. Taxonomy (NCBI): domain Eukaryota; kingdom Metazoa; phylum Arthropoda; class Insecta; order Diptera; family Muscidae; genus Musca; species Musca vetustissima. The sequence continues at coordinate 11,756 of NW_026887877.1, read as the reverse complement.
ATATTCTTTAAAAAATCCACGGCTATAGTAGAGCCTGAAAAAATATTCTTTAAAAAATCCACGCCTATAGTAGATCCTGAAAAATATTCCTTAAAAAATCCACGCCTATAGTAGTGCCTAGAAAAATATTCTTTAAAAAATCCACGCCTATAGTGGTGCCTGAAAAAATATTCTTTAAAAAATCCGCGGCTTTAGTAGTGCGTACCATGGGGCAAATTTATGGGAAACGGTTTATAGCACTGTTTAAAATTTAATCTCAATCAGACACCCGTTCGAAATACATATGGAAGCTATGACTGCATCTGTGCCGAAAATGTGCTGTGACGAAATGTTATATGGGAGCTATATCTAAATGTGAACCGATTTCCACGAAACATGACAGACATCAATCTGGGCTCAATTCAGTACGTTATGCCAAATTTCGTGCAAATCGAAAGATATATAGGGACTTTGATGCACCATTTACATGAAATCGGACGAAACTATATATAGGAGCTATATCTAAATCTGGACCAATTTTCACGAAACTTGGCAGATATCACTCTAGGCTCAATTCAGTACGTTATGCCAAATTTCGTGCAAATCGAGTGATATATATGGACTTTGGGCACCATTGACCTTAAATCGAACGAAAATATATATGGGAGGTACATCTAAATCTGGACCGATTTGCACGAAACTTAGCAGATATAACTCTAGGCTCAATTCAGTACCTTATGCAAAATTTCGTGCAAATCGAAAGATATATAGGGACTTTGGTTCACCATTTACATGAAATCGGACGAAAATATATATGGGCGCTATATCTAAATCTGCACCGATTTTCACGAAACATGGCGGATATCACTTTTGGCTCAATTCAGTACGTTATACCAAATTTCGTGCAAATCAAAAGATATATAGGGACTTTGGTGCACCATTTACATGAAATCGGACGAAAATATATATGGGAGCTATATCTAAATCAGGGTCGATTTTCACAAAACTTGGTAGATATCACTCTTCGCTCAATTCAGTACATTATACCAAATTTCGTGCGAATCAAAAGATATTTAGGGACATTGGTGCACCATTTATATGAAATCGGACGAAAATATATATGGGAGCTATATCTAAATCTGGACCGATTTTCACGAAACTTGGCGGATATCAATCTTGGCTCAATTCAGTACGTTATGCTAAATTTCGTGCAAATCGAATGATATATAGGGACTTTGGTGCACCATTTACATTAAATCGGACGAAACTATATATGACAGCTATATCTAAATCTGGACCGATTTTCACGAAACTTGGCAGATATCACTTTAGGCTCAATTCATGACGTTATGCTAAATCTCGTGCAAATCGAAAGATATATAGGGACTTTGGTGCACCATTTACATGAAATCGGACGAAAATATATATGGGAGCTATAACTAACTCTGAACTGATTTTCACGAAACTTGGCAGATATCACTCTGGGCTCAATTCAGTACGTTATGCCAAATTTGGTGCAAATCGAAAGATATATAGGGACTTTGGTGCACCATTTACATAAAATCGGACGAAAATATATATGGAAGCTAAATCTAAATCTGAACCGATTTTTCCTAATTTCAATAGGGTTCGTCCTTGGGCGACTATGTGACCTATGCCAAGTTTCATTCAATTCGGATTATAAATGCGACCTGTACTTTGTTTACAATTTAACATGGATAGACAGACAGAACGTGCGATAAATATTCCCTTTGACAACCAACGAAGAGTTAAGGTAGTCAATCAAAACCTAGCAACGACAACTATCGCAACAACGACAACAGCAACACGAATGTTCGGCTGCACAGCAATTGTATGACAAAACGAATTGTCACCAGGAAACATTTCAATTTTTCCGCTTAAATGGTATTTAATGGAGCGATTCTAGTCAACGAAAAAGTCATAGAAATTCGTTCGTAATTCAACTACAACTGATTGTAGTGCTGCCCCATCCCATCTCTTCCGTTTTACCTGTAAAACATTTGTGTTGTTGTTGAAATTTTGTGTTGCCATTGCAATGAACTGTGGGCCAAACACAGGCACACACACACACAAAGCAATGACAAATAATGCTAGAAAGAAATTCGGGAGGGAAAAAATCGAAAAGAAAAAAATCCGAACACATTTTCCACACTTAACAAAACAGAGTGCAATACAAATGAAGTTATAGATCTCTCATCCGCCTCCAACATCCAATCTTCCCGCTCGAAACTTACTGTGGTAGTGCTTAATACCTACACTCATCCTCCATTGTCAAATAGAATAGATCCAAGAATTTTTGGAATGTAATACGCACAGGTAATGGCTGCTTTCTATACAATTGAACTGCAGAATGGAAAATATTTTCCAGTCCATTTTCGCAATTGCAATACTGCCTGCTGCTTTGCTGCTGCTGTTATTGCTGTTATATAGTATGCTGATGTTAGACTTTCCGTTTTGCATGAATGTGACTCTGAGTTGGCTGTGTGTGTGTGTGTGGAAGCCAGCCCGGAAATAGCACTTGTCGCCTAACGCATTACTAGGCACACAAAATATGGCCACAGACAAATGTCGCGCTTAGCTGATGTTCTATGAGGACGAACAAAAAAAAAATTACACGGCGCTACTATTGGTCATCGAATCATTATGTTGGTTGTTATGCATTGGAATGCTACCTAGAAGAGGGTCGATAATTCAAAAATCTTCAATGATTATAGGCGCGGATTTTTCAAAGACTACAATAGGCGTGGATTTTTGTTAAAGAATATCTTTTTCAGGACTACCAGAAGACGCGGATTTTTTAAAGAAATATTTTTTCAGGACTACCACAAGGCGTGGATTACACAACTATGTTGTCAGGGTATTATAGCTTTGTGCAGTCCCAAAACTTTGTACCGCCGCGAAATATCCTAGACCCACCTTTAAGTATACCGATCGTCATATCTCGACTAGCTGAGTCGATCTAGACATGTGTGTCCGTCCGTCTGTCCATTATAATTTGTAAACAGGATACAGGCCACAGTTATGGACCAATATTCACGAAATTTTGCATGTAGGATGGGTTCTGGCCAATGAAGACTCCTATTGTTTTTGGAAAAGATCGTATAATATTTAGAGAATGAAATGGACCAAATACGAAATTTTTGTCGGTTTTTCTGGTCGCTCCAGAGGCAACAATGATGCCTGTTTTGATAAAGATCGGTCAATATATAGTGTGTCAAATGGCTTTTTGACGTTTGTATGAAAAATGACAAAATTTGAATTCTATAGCGTATATATTTACCCCTGAAGGACATAGACCCGAAAAGTTTATATTACATCCAAGAGGAGTGGTTGGCCTTTAAATTAATACCAATTATATTGTTGAATGTGCTCGGATTTACAGCTATCTCCGTATTCGTATATTATTTAGTAACCCATTATCACTCTAGAGAGCGGAACTATAGAGCTGATTGCTTTGAAATGTTCCATAAGGTTCCAGTTATGGTCAAGGACAACCCCTATAATTTTCGGTGATGATCAGATAATAATTTTGGGATGAAGTGGACCGAAAACTTAATCTTGTGTGTTTTCTCGAGTCGATTTATAGACCACAAATGAAAGCCGAACATCACAACACAACCCACGGTGAAGGGAATCTGGACAATAGCTGTAATGAATACTCGTAATATTCGGAAAATATGTAAGTGTAAGAAAGATATCCGCAGAAAATCCGCAGAAAATTTAAGTTCCGTGGTCGGCCCCGTCCGAAAATACTGCTCCGCTCATTGGTGTAAAGAATATTTTTCAAAGACTATCACACGGCATGGCTTGTTTAAAAAAAAATTATACCCTTCACCACACTGTGGCACAGGGTATTATGTCTTCGCGCATATGTTTGTAACACGCAAAAGGAATCGAGATAGACTCGTGGTTTCGTTTGAGAATATGCATAGAATCACTTTCTGAGTCGATTTATGCATGTCCGTCTGTCCGTCCGTCTGTCCATGTTAAATTGTAAACACTGTGCAGGTCGCATTTATTATCCGAATTGGATGAAATTTGGCACAAGTCACTTATTTGGTCCAAGGACGAACACTATTGAAATTGGGAAAAATTGGTTAAGATTTAAATATAGCTCCCATATATATCTTCGTCCGATTTAAGGTAAATGGTGTACCAAAGTCCCTTAAAATCTTTGGATTCGCACGAAATTTAGCACAGAGTAATGAATTAGGTCTAGAATTATGTGAGCTAAGTTTCATGAAAATCAGTTCAGATTTAGATATAGCTCCCAAAAATATTTTCGTCCGATTTAACGTCGATGGTGTACCAAAGTCCCTTAATATGTTTCGATTTGCACGAAATTTGGTTCAGCGTAATGAATTAGGTCTAGAATGATGTGTGCTTAGGTCTAGAATGATGTGTGGTATAGCTCCCATATATAGTTTCGTCCGATTTTTTGCAAATGGTGCCTAAGTCCCTATGTATCTCTCCATCGATTTGCACGAAATCTGGCATAGTGTACTGAATTGAGTCTAGAATTATGTGTGTTTAGTTTCGTGAAAATCGGTTCCGATTTAGATATAGTTCCCATATATGGCTTCGTCGGATTTTATGTAAATGATGTACCAAAGTCCCTATATATCATTCGATTTGAACGAAATTTGGTATAACGTACTGAATTAAGTCTAGAATGATGTGTGTTTAATTTCGTGAAAACATATATTTGCGGATTTAACGATTTGTGCTAAGTTTCGAGAAAATCAGTATTTAGATATAGCTCCCGTATATAGTTTCTTTAACATAGATGGTGTACCAAAGTATATATCTTGCGATTTGCACGAAATGTAGCACAGAGTAATGAATTAGGTCTGGAATTATGTGAGCTAAGTTTCGTGAAAATCAGTTCAGATATTGATATAGCTCCCATATATATTTTCGTCCGATTTAACGTAGATGGCGTACCAAAGTCCCTTAATATGTTTCGATTTGCACGAAATTTAGTACAGCGTAATGAATTAGGTCTAGAATGATGTGTGCTAATTTTCGTGAAAATCGGTTTAGATTTAGATATAGCTCCCGTATATAGTTTCGTCCGATTTTTTGTAAATGGTGCATAAAGTCCCTATATATCTATCGATTTGCACGAAATCTGGCACAGCGTACTGAATTGAGTCTAGAATTATATGTGTTTAGTTTCGTGAAAATCGGTTCCGATTTAGATATAGCTCCCATATATAGTTTCGCCCGATTTTTTGTAAATGGTGCATAAAGTCCCTATATATCTATCTATCGATTTGCACGAAATCTGGCATAGCGTACTGAATTGAGTCTAGAATTATGTGTGTTTAGTTTCGTGAAAATCGGTTCCGATTTAGACATACCTCCCATGTATATTTTCGTCCGATTTAAGGTTAGTGGTGTACCAAAGTCCCTATACATCCTTCGATTTGCACGAAATTTGGCGTAGCGTAATGAACTAGGTCTAGAATAGTGTGTGTAAAGTTTCCTGAAAATCGGTCTAGATTTAAATATTGCTCCCATATATACTTTCGTCCGATTTAATGTAAATGGTGCACCAAAGACCCTATATATTCTTCGATTTGCATCAAATTTGGCATAGCGTACTCAATTAGGTCCAGAATGATATGTGCTGAGTTTCGTGCAAATCGATTCAGATTTCGATATAGGTCCTATATATAGTTATGTCCGATTTTATTTAAATGTTTCACCAAAGTCCCAAAATGTAGCATAGCTTACTGAATTGAGTCTAGCATGAGTGTGTGTATTTTCTTGAAAATCGGTTCAGATTTAGATATAGCTTCTATTTATAATTTTGTCCGATTTTATGTAAATGTTGCATAAAGTCCCTATATATCTATCGATTTGCATGAAATTTGGCATAGCGTACTGAATTGAGTGTAGAATGATGTCTGCTAAGCTTTACGAATCGGTTCAGATTTAGATATATATTATCATGTTAATTTTCTTTCGAAAAGGCGGAGTCTGTTAGGACACATTTGTAGAATATACTCAAGGTGGTGAAGGGTGTCATATAGTCGGCCCAGTCCGACTTTACATCTTTCCTTACTGGTTTAAAGTATATTTTTAAATTTTTTAAGGAATATTTTTTCAAGCCTACGCATGGATTTTTTGAATAATATTTTATTTAAATTTCCCTAAAATTTCCACACCATACCTCCCCAACGCTTTTGATAAATTAAAACAATCCTTATCGCCGACACAAGTACAAGTATTCCTAGAAAGGATACGCTTGTGCTCTAACACTGAAAATGACCGTTACGTTTTTGTTTTCATTTGAAATGTCCTCATACTTTCACTAACACAACTACAAACTTGGAAATACAAACCTATGTACACACATACATTCAAAGAATTCAAATGAAAACCAAAGATACTACTCGTAGTTGTTTTTCGGGTGATTTTTTGTCGTTGCTGTTGTTGTTGGTTTGTAACAGGTCGATAGGGATCAGTGCAACTACGATTGCTATTCTTTGATAGCTCTTTGAAAGCATTCGCTGATAGCAGCAAATGGCAATTTTCCAAAGTGCTTAAAAAGCGATTAGAAAAATTGAACTTGATGTTTCCGGCCTGCTTTTGAACAACACACAGACACACACACAATAAAGGAGATTTCAGTATATTGTTTCCTAAAAGAAAGGTTAGTTGCCTAGCCGATGGATATTTTAACATTAGTTTTATGGGGTTTTTGGACTGAAATGGAATACAAGGAAGATTTTTGGCGTCATCGAGAATCATGTGGACAACATTTTAATGTGTGTTTTTGTAGGTGGTAAATAAATGAAAATACCTGGGATATAATTTGATTCAATTAGAATTTAGCAGAAATGTTCGGAATTTTCAATATAAGAGTTTAAGGGGTTTTATTTAACGGGAATTTTTAGAAGGAAGGAAATCGGAGGTATTTCGGTTATAAGAACGGTATTTTTGCCCGAAATTCTTTAATCGCGTTTAGGTTACTAATAATTATCAGGTGAGGGTCTACACAGAGGTTGTTATTTTATGTACAGAAGACTTTTGATAGTCTACTAACGACAGAAGCTATGCTTTTAATCATCTATCTACATGAGGCCCCTTTGCGAAATCTGGACTTTTGTATACGGACAGTAGACTTTAGACAGAATTATCTTTAGAAAATTTTAATTTTTCAAAGAGAAGTGTGGTGTTTTAAAAAGATCTGGACGTTTGTATACAGACAGTAGACTGACTACTACGGACAGAATTATCTTTAGAAAATTTTAAGTTTTTAAAGAGAACGGTGGTGTTCTCTGTGCTGTGTTCCTACATACAGAAGTCTGGGTTTTTATAGGCAGAAGAATGAACTTATATAGGCAGAAGGCAACCGCATCTGGCTTTCCAGACAGAACACTGGGTTTTACACACAGAAGCCTTTTATAGGCACAATCCTGAGCTTCTATAGGTCAAGGCCTGTGTTTCTACAGACAGAATTCTGTGTTTCTACGCACAGAAGCCTGAGCTTCTTTCGAAAGAAGCCTAGTCTGCTATAGACAGAAGTCCACGACCATCTAAAGACATTAATCTGGGCTTCTAAAAATGGAAACCTGGAAGTCTATAGATAGAAACATGGGCTTCGATAGACAGAAACATCAGTTTCTGTGGTAAGAAGCCTGTTCTTCTATAGACATAAGCTTGGGCTTCGATACACAGATGCCTTGTCTTTTATAGACATAAGTCTGGGCTTCTATAGACCAAAACCTCGATTTCTATATACAAAAACTTTGGCTTCAATAGATAGGAGCTTGATCTTTTTTGGACATAAGCCTTGGCTTCTATAGGCAGTAGCCTTGGTTTCTCCTTTGGACAACAGCTTTGGCTTCCACAGGCAGTAGTGTTAGCATCCACGGAGAGAAGCATGGTCTTATGCCGACGGAAGCTTAAGGTTGTATAAAAATACGTCTGGGCTTCTGCAGAACGCCTGCAGAAGCTTACAAAAATATTGTAATACCAGTCGAACGGGGCCGACTATATGACACCCATCACCACTTCAGGTATATTCAACAGATGAAACCTAACAGACGTCGAATTTTTGAAGGACCAGTAAAATATACTAAATTTTTCATTTGGTCAGATATAGGGTTGCTTCTTGCAATGGGTCAAAATAACGAAACGAAAATATATATGGAAGCTAAATCTAAATATGAACCGATTTTCATTAAACTTAACACACATCATTCTAGACTTTATTCAGCACGATAGGTTATATTTTGTGCATATCGATAGATATATAAGGACATTGGTACCCCATTTACATTAAATCAGACGAAAATATGTATGGGAGCTATAACTAAATCTGAAAAGATTTTCTCGAAACGTGACCCTAGACTCAATTCAGTACTCTATGCCAAATTTCGTGCAAAGCGAAAGATGGGAGCTATATCTAAATCTGAAACGATTTTCAGGAAACTTAACACACACCATTCCGGACCTAATTCATTACGTTGTGCCAAATTTCGTCCAAATCGAAAGATATATAGGGATTTTGGTACACTATTTACCTTAAATCGGACGAAAATATATATGGAAGATATATCGAAATCTGGACAAAATTCTCCCAATTTCAATAGGGTTCGTCCTTGGACCAAATAAGTAACTTGTGCCAAATTTCATCCAATTCGGATCATAAATGCGACCAGTACTTTGTTTACAATTTAACATGGACAGACGGACGGACGGACATGCATAAATCGTCACAGAAAGTGATTCTATGCATATTTTCGAAAGGAACCATGGGTCTATCTCGATTATTTTTGCCTGTTACAAAATACATAATAAGGGTATAACAATTCACGCCTTGTATAGATGCTTGAAAAAATATTTTTTTAAAAAAATCCAAGCCGTCGTCTTGTAGTATAAGTGTGAATTTTTGAAATTATTATCAAATCTATTTTTGTAGCGTGCTTCCCCATTTCGGTCTCATCGCTGCAATATAGTATGTTTCTTGCTATTTATTATTCACTCATTAATATATTGATTTTTAAATACAAAACAAAATAAATATTAACTTTGGCTGAACTTGTAAATACCACAGTATACAAGTCTCTTTTTTTAAATATTCATACAACACACTGTATGTTTTTTTTTTTCAAATAATTGTGTATTTAGCATTTATTGTTGTATTCATATATACATACATACATAAACAATGATGTAGTATATTTTATCATAATTGTTTAAACGCAATATTTATTCATTATTATGGCATTGGTCGGAAGCACAAAACGATAATAACATTATTTAAATGAACCCTCAAATTAATAAATAGCGAAATTCAATAATAAAAATAATCGTAATCAACATTTGTTTATAGCTCACCCTGCACAATGAGACTCTCCTCTATATACATACATATTAAATAATAATAATACATACAATAATAATTATAATTATTATTTTTCCCGGTTTTTGTTGTTTTTTTTTAATTATTGCAAAAATTGCTGCAATTGTTCGGCATCACATTGCATCGCACACAATATAATGAAATCAATTAACAGCTACTAATTGGGGTCAATTGGTGTAATCTAATTCTGCCAACTGCAGCAAATGGCAATGTTTGGCAAATTTGTGCAAAATCTACTAAAAATTTGTCATAATTACATAAACAATTTGTTAATATTGGAATAGCACAGCTAGAAGTCATGTATGCAGTTTTAATTATAAACATATTAAGAAACATAATTACATGAAAAACATGCGTGGATTTTTTAAAGAATATTTTTCAGGGGCCACATACAAGGCGTGGATTTTTTAAAGAATATTTTTTCAAGGGGCTTACACAAGGCGTGGATTTTTTAAAGAATATTTTTTCAAGGGGCTTACACAAGGCGTGGATTTTTTAAAGAATATTTTTTCAAGGGGCTTACACAAGGCGTGGATTTTTTAAAGAATATTTTTTAAGGGGCCTACCACAAGGCGTGGATTTTTTAAAGAATATTTTTTAAGGGGCCTACCACAAGGCGTGGATTTTTTAAAGAATATTTTTAAGGGGCCTACCACAAGGCGTGGATTTTTTAAAGAATATTTTTAAGGGGCCTACCACAAGGCGTGGATTTTTTAAAGAATATTTTTTAAAGAATATTTTTTCAGGGCCTACCACAAGGCGTGGATTTTTTAAAGAATATTTTTTCAGGGCCTACCACAAGGCGTGGATTTTTTAAAGAATATTTTTTCAGGGCCTACCACAAGGCGTGGATTTTTTAAAGAATATTTTTTCAGGGCCTACCACAAGGCGTGGATTTTTTAAAGAATATTTTTTCAGGGCCTACCACAAGGCGTGGATTTTTTAAAGAATATTTTTTCAGGGCCTACCACAAGGCGTGGATTTTTTAAAGAATATTTTTTCAGGGCCTACCACAAGGCGTGGATTTTTTAAAGAATATTTTTTCAGGGCCTACCACAAGGCGTGGATTTTTTAAAGAATATTTTTTCAGGGCCTACCACAAGGCGTGGATTTTTTAAAGAATATTTTTTCAGGGCCTACCACAAGGCGTGGATTTTTTAAAGAATATTTTTTCAGGGATTTCGTATTTCATAATAATTTATCTTGGCTCTATACCAATTGCTTCAATTTCCAAAATCAATTTTAGCCGAACAGCGTTGGTGGAATCTGCGTTGTAGTTTTTGTTCCGTTTTTTTCTTCTTTCAAACAACTAAAACAATAAATTTTATGATTTGTTTGTACGGCTGGCATGCGTTGCCGCATACAAAATGCACTCTCTTCATTGACTTTCGGCTGGTCATTCACCAGCAATTTCAGCTCTACACCAACACCAGCCCAACATGACTATCGTTTTTATGATTCTAACAACGGAAAATGAATTATATCGGATGTGAGCGAATATGACGATGATACGGAACGGCAATGGAAGTAGAAACGTGAGAATAAGAAATACAAGAAAAACTATCTCTCTGTGATTTACTATGTGACATCACAGTGTCATTAAATTTCTTCCCCTCAAAAACGCAAAAAATACCGACCACCAGAAGACAAATGATGTAGTAGATGAAGTGAAACTAGAAGGCCAATTGAAACCGCTAAGTTCGGCCGGATCGAACTTTTTATACCTTTTCATCATGAGGTGGACTTTCACAGAATGCTTAAAATCGGAGGAGAGCAATATTGAAAATTGGGCAAAGACCTTCTGGGGCGGGACCTTTTTATATGGGCTATGTCAAAGCATAGAAAGATTTTGTTATCCCATGGGAACTGCATCCAAAATATCAACGCCTTACAAGGGCTATGGTATATCCTATTTTCCTATATTGTATATCAAGAATTGATACGAGTTCTATCGTGTTTTTACCAAACGTACGGACGGACCTGGCTAAGACGATATATAATATTTTACTGAACAAGAATATACGATGAACTTGGTGGAACGTGGTCGTCCAAATTGGTGGAGATGCGCACAAGACCAACACGCTTGGAAATTTTTTTTTTAAGCTCGGCTTATGTAAGAACCTTTCTGTAACAAGCCAGCTAAGTAAGCAAGAAATATATATGGGAGCTATACCTAAATCTGAACCAATTACACTGAACACTTCATTCTAGACTCAAGTCAGTACGCTATGCCATATTTCGTGGGAATTGAAAGATATATATACGGACTTTGGTGAACCATTAACATTAAATCGGTCGAAAATATACATGATAGCTATATCTAAATCTGAACCGATTTTCAAGATATTTTACACACATCATTCTAGTCTCAATTCAG
>NW_026887876.1:0-88474 GCF_032173495.1 Musca vetustissima | reverse complement strand
TGGTTATGTTGTTATGTATTTACTGACTAGTTACGTATTGCTGTCCTTTCGGAAATATCCAAAAATCCACGCTTATCGACATGATTGTTCTTTGAAAAATATTATTTTAAAAATCCACCCTTCTGAATGTTAAAGTCCTTTAGAAATATTACCTTTCTGGATCTGACTTACTTACTAGCTGGCTTGTTCCCAAACGGTAGTTCCATGAGCCGACTAAAAAAGATTTTCCAAGCGCGTCGGTCTTGTGCACAGTCCACCAATTTGAAGACCACGAGTTCCAAGATGTTGTTTTCTACTGGTCTATCTAATTCGTGGCCTTCCCCTTCTACGGGAACCATCAGTAGGCTCATTTTTATATGCCTTTTGAGCTGGGGCATTCTCATTCATCCGCACAACATGGCTCACCACCGTAGTCGCTGCAGCTCATAGACCATAGTAGCATCTGTTGGCCATCACAATCCTTCTCCGAATTTCAAAACTGATGTCATTCGTTTTATTTATGGCGGTACCAAGGTATATAAAGTCTTTGACTACCTCGAAGCTGTAGTTCTCAAGTTCCAAAGTTGGTCCTAGTCTACTGGACGTTTTGCGCGTTGATACCATCAGCTTGGTCTTCTCGCCGTTTACTGGCAGACTCCTTTTCAATTTGTTCAAAGGTGGCTGTTACCGCTCGCAATGTTTGACCCATTATATCGATGCCATCGGCGTAGGCGAGTAACATGTATTGTTTGTAGTTGGCACCAGGGACGTACGCAGGGGGCGGCCCGGGGGCCCGGGCCCCACCTCGAAATGAATTTTTTTCACAGTAAATTTATGTTTACAACAGCGAATTTTTTCATTTTGTACTACCGGTACAACTCCCTTTTAGAAATATACACCCTTCTAGATCTTACAGTCCTTTGAAAAATATTCTTATAAAATCCACCCTTCTGAATCTAGTGCATCAGGTAATCCATTGAAAAATATTCTTTTTAAAAACCACGCTTCTAGGTGTGATAGTCCTTTCAGAAATATAAAAAATACGATTTTGGATCTGATCCATCTGGTAGATACACTTCTTAAAAAAATATTCTTTCACGAAATTCTCGATTATGGTAGAAGGACTTCTTGAAAAAACTTTTTCTTTAAAATCTTTGTTCTTTGTTAAATATTCTTTTAAAAATCCACGTCCCATTCATGTATACCACTGTCTTCATTCATTAACTATACCACTAGTTTTAGTTTGTAACATCATCGAGATTAGTAGGACTAGTTGGATTCATAACCAAATTAAGAATAGTGGTTTTCATGGGGTTTTCTGATTTGTTTTGGTTAACAAATTATGCGGGAATTTTTCTCTCTTTTTTTATACTTCACAAATTTTCATTCGATGGTAGCAGTAACAGCAGCAACAACAACTTTGGCTATCATTTTAACACCAACATCAACGTCGACATGAATTATGTGCGAAATGTGAGTTGGGAATTGAGTTGAATGAATTAATGAATGACTGAAGGAATTTTTTTCATTTTGGCTTTTAGAGTTGCTGGAAAAACTCGACGATGATTTGATTGTTTTGTTGCTTCTTTTCGGCCGACATAATTTTCACAAATGGTTGTGACAACAACAACACCAACATTATGGCTATGGTTATGTACATAACACCATAAGAGTCATAGTTGTCGGAATTTTTGAGGTGTGTTTGTGATATATAGAGAGACTTGTAACGGTAAATATATTGTCAAAGAAATATTTATTAGAGGGGAACATATAAATAATATCCACGATTTGTCAGAGTTCCCATTGAATGGACCAAAGTGGCAGTTATTTGGCATTCCGGATTTTTGGAGGGTAAAACCACAATTGCAAAAAAAATCCGATTGATTTTTTGGACATGTTGAATTTCCCAGCACAGTTTGTATTTTGATATTTAATTTTTTCAGAGCATCAGAAAGGTATTGACAGACAATTTATAATGACGTAGTCTCCATAAAGAAATCCCGAATTAAGAAATCTTTAATGCACACCACCTGGTGAAAGGCATACCAAAATCTGCTAGGTAGAACTTAGCGACCTTTTTATACCCTTCACCACACTGTGGTACAGGGTATTATGTCTTTGTGCATATGTTTGTAACAGGCAAAAGGAAAAGAGATGGTTCCTTTTGAGAATATGCATAGAATCACTTTCTGAGTCGATTTATGCATGTCCGTCCGTCTGTCTGTCTGTCTGTCTGTATGTCTGTCCATGTTAAATTGTAAACAAAGTACAGGTCGTATTTATGATCCGAATTGGATGAAATTTGGCATAGGTCACTTGTTTGGCCCAAGGACGAACCCTATTGAAATTGGGAAAAATCGGTTCAGATTTAGATATAGCTCCAATATATAGTTTCGTGCGATTTAATGTAAATGGTGTACCAAAGTCCCTATATATCTTTCGATTTGCACGAAATTTGGCACAGCGTAATGAATTAGGTCTAGAATGATGTGTGTAAAATTTCATAAAAATCGGTTCAGCTTTAGATATAGCTCCCATATATATTTTTGTCCGATTTTTTGTAAATGGTGCACCAAAGTCCCTATATATCATTCGATTTGCACGAAATTTGGCACAGCGTACTGAATTAGGTCTAGAATGATGTGTGTAAAATTTCATAAAAATCGGTTCAGATTTAGATATAGCTTCCATATATATTTTCGTCAGGTTTTATGTAAATGGTGCACCAAAGTCCCTATATATCCTTCGATTTGCACGAAATTTGGCATAGCGTACTGAATTAAGTCTAGAAATATGTGTTTTTAATTTGGTAAAAATTGGTTCAGATTTAGATATAGATCTTATATATATTTTTGTCCTATATGTTTTTATACCCTACACAACTATGTTGTCAGGGTATTATAGCTTTGTGCAGCCCCAAAAGTTTGTAACGCCGCGAAATATTGGTCCTAGACCCACCTTTAAGTATACCGATCGTCATATCTCGACTAGCTGAGTCGATCTAGACATGTGTGTCCGTCCGTCCGTCCGTCTGTCCGTCTGTCCATTATAATTTGTAAACACGATACAGGCCACAGTTATGGACCAATCTTCACGAAATTTTGCATGTAGGATGGGTTCTGGCCAATGAAGACCCCTATTGTTTTTGGGAAAGATCGGTTAATATTTAGGGGATGAAATGGACCAAATACTAAATTTTTGTCGGTTTTTCTGGTCGCTCCAGAGGCCGCAATAATGGCCCGAACATCGTGAAATTTTGCATGGAGAAGGGGATCGGGCCAAAGAATAAGCATGCCTGTTTTGATAAAGATCGGTCAATATTTAGCGGGTCAAATGGACCCTGACTTTTGTGTGAAAAATGACAAAATTTGTATTCTATAGCGTATATATTTACCCCTAAAGGACATAGACCCGAGAAGTTGATATTATATCCAAGAGGAGTGGTTGACCTTTAAATTTATACCAATTATATTGTTGTATGTGCTCGGATGTGGGAGTTACACCTAAATATTTACAAGTATCTCCGTATTCATATATTATTTAGTAACCCATTATCACTCTATAGAGCGGAACTATAGCGCCGATCGCTTTGAAATGTTCCATGAGGTTCCAGTTATGGTCAAGGACAACGCCTATAATTTTCGTTGATGATCAGATATAAATTTTGGAATGAAGTGGACCGAAAACTTAATTTTTTGTGTTATTTTCGAGTCGATCTATAGACCACAAATGAAAGCGGAACATCACAACACAACCCACGGTGAAGGGAATCTGGACAATAGCTGTACTGAATACTCGTAATATTCGGAAAATATGTCAGTGTGAGGAAGGGTAGCTAGGACCTCTAATCGGGCAAGAGGGTGCAAATATCACGAAATATTGCCCAGGCTCGGAATAAACATCCGCAGAAAATTTGGGCTCCGTGGTAGTTGTGTAGGGTATCGTATGGTCGGCCCCGTCCGACTATACTGCTCCGCTCACTGGTTATATATAATAAAGAACTCAAAATGTGGTCGAATGCACAAAACATACTAAACTAAGTGTAACCTAACATGTGACAAGTTTCGAAAATCGGTTTACAATTAGATATTTTGCTCTAAATTAATTTAAACATAGTATTGTCCTATTGTAAGAAGCAACTCTATATCTGACCAAAATTTATAGGTTTCAGAAAGACCTGTTCAATTTCATATTGATGGTCCTTCAAAAATGCGACGCCTGTTAGGCTTCCATCTGTTGAATATACCCAAAGTGGTGAAGGGTATCATATAGTCGGCTCCGTCCGACTTTACTACTTTCCTTACTGGTTAATTGTTCGTTTTTCCTCCTCCGACATCAATATTCACCACCCTAATGTATATTTTATAATTCTACATATGTATGTGAAATATTTGCTTAATTTGTCAGTTGGATACCATATGGGCCGCTGTTTTTGCGTTGTTGTTGTTTTATTATGATGTGAATTTGAATTTTCCACACTTTGTTTTCACTTCATTGTAAAAATGGTCTAAAATCAACATCAAGTCATGTCATAGCCATAAAAGTTCATTGGACTGTGTAAACCATAGGAAGGTGGTAATTATGATTGAGAAAAAAACTGAAAAAAAAAACAATAGAAATAGTAAAACTTATACGCCCAAATGAAAATTACGTACGAATTGAGTTTTGTTAAATTTTTGTACATTTCTTAGGGGAATGATGCACTTTTGGGTAGAACATCATTAATCACAAGACTCCAAACACAGTTTTAATTACATCCGGTGAAGAAATTTGAATTTTAAAACATCTGATTGAAAAAGTTTTCACAAAGCTCAATTAATTTCAGGAAACGTCTTTTAAAATTTAATCAATTAAATATTCAAATTAAATTAAATTTGTCTCGCTTCATATAATTAACTAATTCTCATTGACTTCAAATGGCTCATTTCCTAATAACCTAAAAAGGTATGATTTGTGGGAACATGTTTTTTTTTTCCTCTTAAAAATCATTATTCATCTTTTTAAAATTATTAAGTTAATTTGATTAACTTTTTAAGCTTATTTTGAAAATAAATAATATCGTTTTCGGCACACGAAGTCTGGTTTTTATAACCTCCATCACACTGTGGTACAGGGTATAATGTATTTGTGCGTATGTTTGTATCAGGCAAAAGGAAACGAGATAGATACATTGTTCCTTTTGAGACTATGCATATTATCAAATCACTTTCTGAGTCGATTTATGCATGCCCGTCCGTCCGTCTGTTGATGTTAAATTGTAAACAAAGTACAGGTCGCATTTATAATCCGCTCATTTATTGGGCCCAATCCGCTCATTTATTGGTACAGCTCATTTATTGGGCCCAAGGACGAACCCTATTGAAATTGGGAAAAATCGGTTCAGATATAGATATAGCTCCCATATATATTTTCGTCCGATTTAATGTAAATGGTGTACCAAAGTCCCTATATATCTTTCGATTTGCACGAAATTTGACATAGCGTACTGAATTATGTCTAGGATGATATGTGTTAAGTGTCCTGAATATATATCAACTTGGATATACTATCAACTTCTCGGGTCTATGTCCTTCATGACTAAATATATACGTTATAGAATACAAATTTTGTAATTTTTCACACAAAAGTCAGGGTCCCTTTGACCCGCTAAATATTAATCGATCTTTATCAAAACAAGCATGCTTTTTCGTTGGCCCGATCCCATTCTTCATGTAAAATTTCACGATGTTCGTGCAATAATTGTGGCCTCTGGAGCGAACAGAAAAACCGACAAAATTTGGCCCATTTCTTGCCCTAAATATTAACCGATCTTTACTACTTCATTGGCCAGAACCCATCCTACATGCAAAATTTCGTGAAGATGGGTCCATAACTGTGGCCTGTATCGTGTTTACAAATTATAATGGACAGACGGACGGACACACATGTCAAGATCGACTCAGCTAGTCGAGATATGACGACTCAGCTAGTCGATTAAAGGTGGGTCTAGGACCAATAGTTCGCGACGTTACAAACTCTTGGGGCTGCTATAATACCCCGACAACATAGTTGTGTAGGGTTCAGATTTAGTTATAGCTCCCATATATATTTTCGTCTGATTTTATGTAAATAGTGCACCAAGCTCCTATATTTCTTTCGATTTGCATGGAATTTCGCATAGCGGACTGAGTTAAAATGGGTTCAGATTTAGATATAGCTCCCATATGTCTTTTCTTCCGATTTTATGATAATTGGGCACTAAACACCCTAAGTTTGTTCGATTGGCACAAAATATTGAACAATGTACTGAAGTTAATATGAATTAATCTCTGGAAAGTTTCGTTGGAATCGGTGCAGATTTAGGTATAGCTCCCACATGTTTATTTTCGTTTGATTTTAGGTAAATGGTGCACAAATTCCTAATGTTTGTCCGAAATTTTGCACAACGAATGTGTGTGTTTTTTGTTTGTTTTTAAATTGGTCCAGATGCAGACAGAGAGTCCATCGTATTTTGAACGGGTGTCTCATTAAGATTAAATTTTGGTCAGTGCGGTATACCAAATAGCATCAAGTGTGCTATAAATCGATTTACATAAATTTGTCCCATTGCAAACAACTCTAAATCTGCCCGATTGTGAAATTTAGGATAGGTTCCAGAAAGACATGTGTATGAATTGATGTTAGTCGGTTCACTTATAGACAAATGTGACATATTTAAATTCGTTCAATTTCATTCCCTTGAAGGAACATCACATGAAAATGTTAGGATACATATGTAGAATATATCCAAAGAATATATAGTCCCAGCCCGACTTTACTACTTTCCTTACTGGTTTGTATAATCATTTCGAAAATAAATTAATGTTTAAATATTTAAATTTATATCGAAGGAAGGAAGGTTTTTCAAAAGAAACATAAAATTGACTGTTTGTCAGCAGGCAATTTAGGAAACAATATTCGCTGTCGCAGGTTTGTTGTCTTAAACATCCGTAAAAATATCTTGGCATGACTCAGAAATCATCAGAAATCTCTCTGATTCGTCGATTATCCAAAATCATTTTCTTGGCTGCTTTAATTTTTTCACCGATTGTTTATCTGTATTGAAAATTTTCTGGGAGAAGTAAAGAAAATACTGTATTGAAAATTTTCTGGGAGATGTATTTTCAAAATCATTTTCTTGGCTGCTTTAATTTTTTCAACGATTGTTTATCTGTATTGAAAAATTTCTGGGAGAAGTATTTTCTTTACTTCTCCCAGAAATTTGTCAATACAGATAAACAAGTATCATGAATGCCCAATTACAGTATTTTCGGGGTTGCAAAACTCTCCAAATACCGAAAACTGGTGGCGTGCGGTTGGGGTTTTTATAGGGTTTGTGTCAAAACATGATATATTTCCAAAACCTTAAAATGCAAAATTAGACCTTTTCGTTTCGAATTTTTTGAGACAGGCGAATACACAAATGGTAATTGGATTAGCGGTGTAAGAATTAATTCATAATGTCGGGCGATGGGTCAGATGGGATGTGAATGTAAATATATTGGTTCGTGGAACTGAAATTCATTTGGAAAAAATATACATATTACTTTTTTACACAACATGAAGTCTGATATAGAGAACAACTCTACATCATTAAGTCAAAAATCAAGACTTTTGATTTATGTTTTGCGTTGATGTTGATATTACTCCTAGAATTTTAAATATATAGACAAATAGAGACTGTATACCGCACTCTCTATTTTGTATAGTCCCCATATAAGGGCCCCACCCAATTTTCAGTATTAGACCTTTTCGTTTCGAAATGTGGCTACAACCCTTAAAATACCGAAAACCGTTGGGAACTTTATATGTGGGCTATATAAACGCCGATTTGCAAAATTAGAGTTTTTGCGGCTAGAAAATGTGGCTAAACCTCTAAAATACCGAAAATTGAACATTTACATGGAGGTTATATCAAAACATGAGCAAGTATTAATAATTATCCGCATTGATGTATGTCAGCCTACCAAAACCGGTTATGCCAAAAAAAAACCTTTAAAATACTGAAAATTGGGTGGGGCCCTTATATGGGGACTATACAAAAATAGAGAGTGCGGTATACAGTCTCTATTTGTGTATATATTTAAAATTCTAGGTGTAAAATCAACATCAGCGCAAAACTACATGGCATCGACATAGAATTTCATTCTCATCAAGAAAATATCACTATTTTGTTGCAAGACCGATATAAATCAAAAATCTTGATTTTTGACTTAATTATGCAGAATTTGTGTAAACAATTAAAATATATGTTTCATTCCAAATGCATTTGAGTTCCACCAACCTACATAATTACATTCACATCCCATCTGACCCATCGCCCAACATAACGAATTAATTCTTACACCGCTAATCCAATTACCATTTGTCTATTCGCTGTCTCAAAAAATGTACATTTTTGTAGGTCTCCTCCGCTAGTTGTTTTAAATTTAATTGAAATGATTAATGGGTACAAAACCGCTTCGGCTTTGCAATTTTCCCTCTATTTTCTTTAGTAGCTGCTGACATGATCTACTACTCGAGGTAGTGCTATAATGAGCAAGAACGTCAACAACAATAATAAATGTGGTGGTTGTTGTTGCTATTCTCTTAAAGATGTTTTATGTTACTTGCGGTTTAAAGGCACGCTTCGTTTTATTGCAATTTCTGTTCGGTTTGTTTTTATGTCTTTTTTTAATACAATTGCAATTAAATGCAAAAAAAGAAATAAAAAGACATAAAAATTAACAATTTCTAGGAAAATGGAAGAAGATAAAGTGGAATTAAAAAAGGTGTATTATTTACAGGGCTTTATGGTTTGTAACACCGCCTACATTTTATTATATATACATATACGAGGGCAGTTCGGACAAAAAGCGCGGTATAAACAGAAAAAAGTTAAGTTTTTTAGAAACGTCCATCTCTGTTATGACACACATGTTAAATTTTGTTTCGATCTAGCAACTCCTTCATATAGAAACAGTTGTTCAAAAAAGACGCATCCGCAATGAAAGCACGCATTTTTATACCCTACACAACTATGTTGTCAGAGTATTATAGATTTGTAACGCCGCGAAATATTGGTCCTAGACCCACCTTTAAGTATACCGATCGTCATATCTCGACTAGCTGAGTCGATCTAGACATGTGTGTCCGTCGTCCGTCTGTCCATTATAATTTGTAAACACGATACAGGCCACAGTCATGGACCAATCTTCACGAAATTTTCCATGTAGGATGGGTTGTGGCCAATGAAAAAAAGATCGGAAAAATATTGGAAAATATCGGTTAATATTAAGGGGATGAAATGGACCAAATACATTATTTTTGTCCGATTTTCTAGTCGCTCCAGAGGCTGCAATTATGACCCGAACATCGCGAAATTTCACAGGGAGAAGGGGATAGGGCCAAAGAATAAGCATGCCAGTTTACATAAAGATAGGTCAATGTTTAACTTGTCAAATAGACCCTGATTTTTGTGTGGAAAGTGTCAAAATTTATATTCTATGGAGTATATATTTACCTCTGAAGGACATAGACCCGAAAACTTGATAGTATATCCAAGAGGAGTGGTTGACCTTTAAATTGATACCAATTATATTGTCGTATGTACTCGGATGTTGGAGATACACTTAAATATATACAGGTGGTTACTTATTCATATATTATTTAGTAATCCATTACCACACTAGAAGACGGAAATATAGCACTGATCGCTTTGATATTCTCCATGATGTTCCAGGTGAGGTCAAGGACAAGGCCTATAATTTTCGGTGATGATCAGATAAAAATTTTGGGATGAAGTGGACCGGAAACTTAATTTTTTATGTTTCTTCGAGTCGACAATTATAAGCCGGACAACACAACCCATGGTGAAGGGAATCTGGACAAGTAATTAGAAGGGCTGTACTAAATATTAGTAATATTCGTGTAAGAAAGTGCTGTTGACCTCTAATCGGGCAAGAGGCTGCAAATATCACAAACTATTGCCCAGGCTCAGAATAAACATCGGCAGAATGTTAGAGTTCCGTGGTAGTTGTGTAGGGTATCGTATGGTCGGCCTTTTCCGACTATACTGCTCCGCTCACTGGTTAATTTTACCAGTGAGCGGGGGCGAATATTTATAATTTTTGGTAGGGCGATTTGTTACAATAAACGACTACAAAATACCAAATTACAGCGATTTCGGTTGAAAGGCGCACTCAAGAACCCCAAAATACCGAAAATTGAGGGGTACCCTTATATGGGGCTACCCGAAAAAATTGACCTATATTTATAATATTTATTGAAGAGATTTGCTACCCAATAATAACTCAAAGTACTAAATTATAGACAATTCGGTCGAAAAAAAACCAGCTCAAACCCCCAAATTTCTGAAAATTTGGGGGTACCGTTATACTGGAGCTAAACTAGGTCAACTAAGTTTTGTATACAAAACTAAATACACAAGGGCATTTGAAATGTTTACTGTGGCGTTTGGCGAGTCTACTATGAGCAGAACATAATTTCAATTGTGGTACATGGTTATGCATTTCGTGGTTTTAAAAGTAAAAACAATGGTTCATGATATATTATTATACCCTCAGCCTTATGGCTAATTATGGTATATACACTTTGATACGGTGAAAATGTGCCTCATCGAAATATTGGTATTAAAACCCATGTTTCGTTGGACCATATCCATTTCAAACCAGTAAGGAAAGTAGTAAAGTCGGACTGGGCCGACTATATGATACCCTTCCCCACTTTATATATATTGCATATTATGCATGCTAAAAATTTCATGTGAATATTCCCTCGAAGGAATATACACCTTTCTGCAAACTATACTAAATTTAATTTCAATCGGACAGATTTAGATTCGTTTGCGTACAATGTGACAAATTTATGGAAATCGATTTATAACAAACCTGATACACGCTACTCAGTATGCCGCACCGTTAAAATATAGCCTTAATCAGACACCCGTTCGAAATGTATATGGTACGTTGTGTAAAATTTCTTGTCAATCGGACAAACATTAAGAGTTTGGTGCACCTACATCTAAATCTGAACCGATTTTCACGAAACTTAGCATATGTTATTCTAGACTCAATTCAGTGCGCTATACAAAATTTCGTGCAAATCGAAAGATACATAGGGACTTTGGTACACCATTTACATAAAATCGGATATATATATATATATATATATATATATCTGAACCGATTTACACGAAGCTTAGCACACATCATTCTCGACCTAATTCAGTACCCTATGCCAAATTTCGTGCAAATCGAAAGATACATAGGGACTTTGGTACACCATTTACATAAAATCGGACGAAAATATATATGACAGATATATCTATATCTGAGCCGATTTTCTCGAAACTTAACACACATCATTCTAGGCTTAATTCAGTACGATATGGCAAATTTCGTGCAAATCGAAAGATATATAAGGACTTTGGTGCACCATTTACATAAAATCGGACGTAAATATATATGGGAGCTATATCTGAAACGATTTGCACGAAACTTAGCACACATCATTCTGGACCTAATTAAGTACCATATGCCAAATTTCGAGCAAATCGAAAGATATATAAGGACTTTGGTGCCTATATCGGACGAAAATATATATGGGAGCTATATGTAAATCTGAACCGATTTCCACCAATTTCAATAGGGTTCGTCCTTGGGCCAAATAAGTGACTTGTGCCAAATTTCATTCAAATCGGATCATGAATGCGACCTGTACATCAAAAGGAACCATGTGTCTATCTCGTTTCTTTTTGCCTGTTACAAACATATGCACAAAGATATTATACCCTGTACCAAAGTGTGGTGAAGGGTATACAAATTTGGAGTAGATTTACACATGCCCGTCTGCCTGTCTGGCAGTAATATTTTTGCTAAGCCTACATGGTATAATAATAGAAGGTAACAGCAAGTGTTGTTGTACAAAAAATGATACAACAACCACATGGAAATTTGTTGTTGTAAGTTCTACTAGTGTCAACTCATTTGACAAAAAAATGTAAACAAACAAACAAATTATCATCAAATTATTTTTATTTTGAAAATGAAATATTTTTGAATCCTCAAAATAAAAATTGAAAAACATGAATGAAAATCTATAAAATGTATATTTCTATCGCTTCCACATCTTTCCTATAATTGAGCCATTGCCATATATATGTGTAACACATATGAAAATGCTGGGAATAGCGGGTTGTTCCTTTCCTTGAAGAAAGATTTGCTTCCTCAAACTTTCCCAGCAGGCAGATTGAGTAAATTGAATACGGGAGGACATTTAATAAAGAACAAATTCGAATTGAATGCGTAATTTGTCAAATTCATATTGACACTAGTATTACGTTGGAATCAAATCAGCTGGGATTTGTTGTTACCTTTTATAATTGTACCATGCTAAGCCTACATCAATTTCAAAATTGTAACCACATTGACCTGAAAATGCAGATAGGATTTATGTCATTACATTGCACCCAGGATTAAGGAATATTGTGTAGATTCAATTACAATTGTTAATTACAAGATTAGTTTGGACTCGAGAGGGATAAACAACGGTGATAACGACAAACTAATTTTTCCATTTAAGGGTCCATTGTCATTATTATTCGCTCAGTCCGTCATAATTTATTTAGTGGAGGTGTAGTGTATAACTTAGTCGCCCGGACGTCTATAACCGTTTATTTTTTAATTGTTCTACAGTTATAGAAAAACGATGTTCATCAATTCATATTCCTTAAAGAAAAGCTGTTGTTGAAAGTTATTTATGTTATAGCCATGGTGATTATTTGCTTTCATGCCAAGCGTACAGACAGAATACACACAACAAATTTGCATAATGAAAATTAGCTAAATAAATGCAAATAGCAAAGAATTAAAAAAGAAATGTCCAGTGAAGAAAAAAAAAACGAAAGAAATGTTAAACATGGAAAAACAACAGGTAAACATATCTACATGGAATGTACTCGTACATACTTATCTAACCAAACAACAGCAACAAGCAAATCTTTCTGACTGACCATGGACATTGACATGGGCATTTGGCAGCCACCACCAACACCGTTGGTGGTTTCGGAATTGGAGCGTGCAGCGAATGTGTTTTGCATAAAACTACACAAAAATAATAAAATAAAAAAAAATACAAAAGAAAATCTACAACAACAACTTGAACAATCATGAATTTTCTTAACTTTTTTTTCAATGGTCAGTGGAAAGTTAAGCTGCCAAGTGTAGGAAGGCACGTGAAATTAATTAAGTTTAAATTAAACAGCAGCAGCATATAATCACAGCAAGGAGAATTAAGATTTTTTTTATTTCCTTAGAATAAAAATGTTAATTCCGAAAAAAGTGTCTGTTTACGAGCGTTGATATTTATATTTTAGATTTTAATTAAAATGACACGTTGAAGTAAAGCATTGTAATGGGTTTTAAAGTCGTTTCATTACAATGTAAGTGAATGATTGCCTTTTCCACAATTCTGAAAGTTTTGGGGTATTTTGATACAGAAACAATATTGAGAAATGTTCATTCTTATGCGTTTTTGATCGACTGTTAACAATTGCGGCACCCATTTTCCACAAAAACCTGTGTTCACTTTTGTGCTAGGAAAAAAAGTCGAGCTGCCCTCCTAGATAAGGGGACCCCAACCCAAACTCGGTTTAAGGGAACCCCACCCATTCTCGATTTTAATTTTTCAAGATTTTCAATGGGCTGGTACATCAATACCAATGCTTGTTAAGGTTTGTAACTTTACACATATATAATTTAATATTTAAAATAGAAGAAAAATAATTTACAAAAAAATGTTGTTATTGTTTTGTTGTTGTTTTTTGTAATTAAAGAAAAGTCCTTATTTTTGATGGCGGGCATGATAACTCCTCACTGGAACATCGGAATCCGAAAATTCCAACGGTGTTAGAAAGAAATAGGTTCAGATTTAGACACAGCTCCCAAATACTATATTAATATGTTTATGGGTTGTTTTGATTTAGGTCAAATATCTATGTACTTCACGCAGTTATTTCGTCCGATTCCATTTCCATGGACCTCCAAACATGTTATGTCTATTCTTCTAAAGGATATTGTACATATGAGCATATCTTGTATGTACCCAAAGTGGTGAAGGGTATCATGAAGTGGGCCCCGTCCGACTTTTCAATTTTCCTTACTGGTTTTCTTTAACATTTAACCTTACAACAAGTTTGATCAATATTTTTTAATAATTAAATGATTGCGTGCCAGTCTCATTGTGATGGACAACAACTGTTTCGTAAAGAACAACAGCAATATTAACAAACTTTAATAATATTTTACAAAATAATAACAAAAAAACTTAAAAATAAAAGAAAAATGTTTACGAACACGCAAATTCCACAGGTTAACTGTCATCTCGTTTAACGTTCAAAACAAACGATTTACTTGGCAAAAATATTACAAGACAAGTTGTCTTTGAGAGGAATTTTAAAACGGGTACAACATTTCATAAAAACAACAAAACGGTGAAGTTGTTATTAAATTTTCATATTTAAATGGGTTCAGTGGGTTAATTATGAAATTTGCGAAAATTGAATAGGCGTGTTAAGGGCGCGCCAACATGTAATAATAGCTTTTAGGCATGAAAGCTTTCAGAGAGTATATAATAATCTGTAAGGACTAGTGTATCATAAGCATTCTTAATTTCTTAATGATATGGGTTTAATATAAGGTGTATACCTTTAGCTGTGTGGTTATTCACAATATATTTCTGGATTTGGAATTTCTGAATGAACTTCGTCCAAATATACATTCCGTTATGTTCAAGGGCTATCAGGTTAAAAGAATGATGGATAAAATCTTTGAAGGAAAATCACTGTTATAATCGTCCGATTTAAGGTAAATGGTGCACCAAAGTCCCTAAATATCTTTCGATTTGCACCAAATTTGGTATAGCATAATGAATTGGGTCTAGAATGGTGTGTGTTAAGTTTCGTGAAAATCGGTTCCCATTTAGATATAGCTCCCATATATATTTTCGTCCGATTTAAGGAAAATGGTGTACCAAAGTCCCTAAATATCTTTCGATTTGCACGAAATTTGGCACAAAGTAATGAATTAGGTCTAGAATGATGTGTGTTAAGTTTCCTGAAAATCGGGTAAGATTTATATATAGCTCCCATATATATTTTCGTTCGATTTGCACGAAATTTGACATAAACTACTTAATTAGGTCAAGAATGAGGTGTGCTAAGTTTCGAGAAAATCGGTTCAGATTTAGATATAGCTCCCATATATATTTGCGTCCGATTTTATGTAAATAATGCACCAAAGTTCCTAAATATCTTTCTATTTGCATGAAATTTGGCATAACGTACTGAAGTGAGCTTCGTGAAAATCGGTCCAGATTTATATATAGCTTCCATATATAGTTTTGTCCGATATTATGTAAATGGTGCACCAAAGTCCCTATATATATTTCGAAATTTGGCATAACGTACTTAATTGAGGCTACAGTGCTTTATGCCAAGTTTCGTAAAAATCGGTCCAGATTTAGATATAGCTTCCATATATAGTTTTGTTCCATTTTATGTTAAAGATTCACCAAAGTCCCTATAAATCTTACGATTGCACGAAATTTGGTATAGCATACAGGATTGAGCCTGGAATGATATGTGCTGAGTTTCGTGAAAATCGGTTCAGATTAAGATATATATATTTCCGTCAGATTTAATGTAAATAATGTACCAAAGTTCTAATATTGCATAGATCGATTGATTTTAAGTAATTGACGAACCAAGGAACTAGTATATGGTTGATAGAAACAAAACGTACTGAAATTAGTATAACCCAACCTGTGACAAGTTTCGTTGAAATTCGTTGAAAACGGTGCAAATGGTGTTTGTCACATGAAATTGACATGAAGATGACATGAAATTTTGCGCAACGTATAAAATTGAGCATAGAATAACGTTGTTGAGTTTTCTAGAAGTACAGACATACCCCAACGGCCCAACATTTGTCCCATTGTAACAAACAAATGACCTGCTTATAGATTGATCTAAGTTGATTCACATTTAGATAAATATCACATATTTTAGTTCATCCAATTTCATGTTAATTGTTCTGTTTAATATACCCATAGTGGTGAAGGGTATCATATAGTCGGCCCCGTCCGACTTTACTATTTTCCTTACTGGTTTGTGTTGTCCCAAAATTGTTTCACATGTTTAATCTGGATTTTCCCATACCCAATTTAATCCTCTTAAATACATTTCTCCTTCAAAATGTTCCCCCAATTCTTGAAATATAAATATCTAATATTTTTACAATTGCAAATAATTGTTCTAACAAACAAAGATCACTGTCAATTACCATTACATATTCTTATCGTTGATCTGAATTTTGAGACGTGACAGAGTATCGCATGGTCTGATGGCGGCTGGCATGAAAATTATGGCTTAAAAAATCAGGCACTTTGACAAACAAACATCTACCACAAGTAATCGAATATCAATTTACACCTTGATGACATTTGTGGCTACATCTCAATTGGAAAAAAAACAACAACGACGACGACAACAATAACAAAACAAACCATCCAAACTGTCAAACACAATGATTTCATCACTTTGATTGAATAAGAATCATTGATCTGTATATCGTTGGCTCTACAAAATATGACTCAAATGGGTGGTTGCTTGGCGTCAAATTCGATGCCTTATCTTATGGCGCCCAAAACAAACCTAAAAATATGTCTAAACACATTAATGCAATTGGAGACGCTGTCAGTGATTGGAAAATTGAAATTACAAAAAAAAAAAAACAAATGCAAAAAACATTCATTATGATTATGACATCTGTCAATTATCAACTAACCGCATTGATCACACATCCCTCTTTGACATGGTCCAACATACAAATAGTTGGTTGATAGGTTGACATGCTGGTTGGTTGGATGGTTGCTTGGTTTAATTACAACGGCCATTGTCATCTGTATGATCGTAATGTAGAACATGTTTGTGTTGCAACTACTAATGGCTAATTTTATTTCCTTCAGAATGCAAATGTAATTGATAATCGCTTTTTTATTCGTACCAGTTGGACATAGTTCAGTTGTCTTGGGAATTTCAGCTCCCATGGATTTTTCTTTCTTTAGATTCCAAATCTTAAATGTCATCAGATTTAATCGAGTTAATTGGAGATTTTTTAAACCAGATGATTGCCTATCTTTGGAATTATGCAAATCGTTTTTTCCTCCCATGAAGATGAATGGTCTATTAGGTATTGTCATTGTTTTAAATCAATTAAAGCTATTTGCTCTGCATATGTATGGAAAAGTAAGCAAAAGGCATTTGTATTTTATGGAATGTTAGGAAAAGAATGGAGGGCTACTAAAAAAGACATCTGAATGTAAGGGAAATTTGAAATAGTTTGAACATTTTTATTGAACGATTATCCCGCACATTTTCTGATGATTTTCACTGCTTCCTTCCTTTTGTTGATTTTACTTTCAACTGCTCAACACACAAAAAAAAATCATATGAAAAAAAAATCTTGTTGGACGAGACAGGAACTCCAAGTTCGATTCATATATTTGCCAACAAATCTTCGATGGATATTCAATACACCTAAAATCGATTGGAACTAAAAAAATGGGTTAAAATAAAGACAATTGTGGATAACCTAATATTAGGGCTATACGTATAAACATTTGAGGGCCCAAAATATCAAATTAGAGTCAATTAGGTTTAACAAATCGCAATCTAACTAAATATATGGGGTACCTTGAAACCTGAACAAATATTGGGTTTTGGCAATTATGTTTTCTAGCCATGGGGAATCCAAAATATAAAATTGCGGTATATTTTATATAACTTGCCGAAACCCCCAAAAATACGTAAATTACTGATGTTTCCTTTTATTGTTGTATTCCATTTTCAATACCAAACATCCTAGGAGTTGTATATGTTGTATGTGCGATTTCAAAAGACAGACCTACATGGTTAAATTGACACAAGAAAACGAAATACCAATGTGCAAACACTCACGTAGGAAAATGGGACTAGGACATTGAACATAAAAAAAATGACGCCAGACCTTTGTAAAAACATTTACTGAACCGTTCTGAAGTTGTTTACCCACCAAGATCCCGGAATACTGATTTTATAATATTTGATTGGAAGATTAGTATGAGAACAAAATTGGAACCAAAGTTACCAAATAATATTTGTGCGTCTTACGATTTGACGCTAAATGCTGTCAGTTTTTATCAAACGTGTTCTGATAAGATCCCAAACATTATAAATAGAAAATTAAATAAAAATAATAGATGGCGACCTTTCGCTTTAGACTTTTTATATATAGAACAATTTACACTATATACAAAATAACGGAATATTATTTTTTTCTTTCCAGGTATGTAAACACACAATTTTCTAATAATGGTAAGACGTCTATAAAAATCTTTATATATTTTCGCATTTATTTTCCTAATAAATTTGATATAAATACAGATGTATTCATATTCATTGCCTATTATGTCTGAGGAGCCGCGTTGCATACGTAGGGTATTTCCGACAATCCTTTTTTATATGAGAAAACATATCAATCTATCATGAAACTTCTACATCTACCCAATACGGTTGAAAGTCGGGGGTATTGATATATGGGACTATATATTAAAACCCTGCACAACTATGTTGAAAGGGTATTACAGTTTTGTGTGACCCCAAGAGTTTGTAACGCCCCAAAATTGTTCCAAGGCGAATGTATTTGTTCTTGAAGGGCAGGGATTCGAGAAGTTGATAGTATACCCAAGAGAACCTATATTTTTGTGTGCATTCCGATGTGGGTGTTTTACTTAAATATTAACGTGTGTATTAGTATTCTGATAGAGGGCGAAAATGTAGCATTGATGGATAGGAAATTTTGCTTGAGGTTCCGGTTATGGTCAAGGACGACTCATATAATTTTCGATAATGATCTTTGGGGAATGAAATGGTCCGAAAACTTTATTTTATTCTCGTTTCCTAGTCGCTCTAGGCTCCACAATTATAAGCTGAACATAAAAAACTTCTAATTGTGTGAAATTGCATGGTCCTTATGGTCGCGTATCCTACAGTGACTTTCTCTGAATGTAATGGTTTCTTTTCAATTATTTGATGAATCTCAGAATCCCAAATATGACGATTTTGTTCATTAACATACCCGAAGTTCCACGATTATGTAAACCATAATCTTCTCTTAAAGCACGATATGTGACTGTGGCAGCCATTTTTCTACCTCCAGCCTTATGGCTAAAGGCAAACATTTGTTTCATAGATATTAGTTTTAGACCCCATGTTTCTTTGGACCAAAACCGTTTCAGGCAATTTTACGTCGATTTACAAATGTCCCTCCGTCTGTTTGGCTGGCCGGCTGATGAGCACGATAACTCACGAAGGGAGTAATAGATTTCATCCTAATTTTAAACTCCGTAATACTTCCTCCATACTTAGTTCAAGTTCGAAAATTGGGAATGACGGTCCATTTTTTCTGGTAACTCCTCTAAATAAGGTTCCAAATTGTGCTAAAATTCATTTTATTATATCATGCGGACAAACTGTCCGATTTGAACACAATTTTGTACAAGCCTAGATCAAGTCCATAGATGGGACTCATTGATCCACTCCTTCTGGTACCTCCCCACAAAGGGTAAACATTTTCAATATTTATAAATTCTATATTAGGTAAACAGTCTGTTATCTTTACCAAAGGTCCGGTCCACGGATGGGGCCCATTGGTCCACTCCTTCTGGTACCTCCCCATAAATGTTCAAAATTTTCAATCTTTATAAATCCAAATTTAATCTAATAGAATTTCCGATTTGAACCAAACTTTGCACAACCCATTAGCTACCTGATGTAGACTTCATCAGGTCCGAAGATGGAATCCATTTGTTCACTCCTTCTGGTACCTCTCCCACAAATAGTCAAAATGTTCAATATTTATAAATCCAATCCACACTTTGCACATTCTATTATTTTTATCTAGCCTAGATCAAGTTTTTCCTCACAAACAATACAATACATCCCACATCATTATCGTGCTAAGAGAATATTTTGTGGCCCAAACACCTTAAGGGTTGTTTTAAATTCTGTTATAAGCATGAATTTAATCGTTTTATAGTAACACGAAAACAACTACAAAATACCAAATGTGTGAGGATAATATCCGATGAAACCCAGGATGAGCATGTTAGACATTGATGGAAATTATTTTCTATGTGTTATTTTTAAGATACTCATCCTACACATATATAATGGAGATTTGGAATATCCACAATAAAGGGTAGAAAATTTAAGATGAGCCTTTAACAAATATTTTTTGAAAATGGAACATTAAAATAAGGTTTCCTAGCAAGGAATGCTGGGCAAGTGACTTCTTTCCTCTGGCCTGTCTGTCGATTTATACAGACGGGTCGAAGGAGGAAGGCATTGGTGCAGGCGTCCATTGCAAGGAACTAGCCATATATAACTCATATAAACTTAACGATCCACGCAGCGTTTTTCAGGCAGAATCCTAGTGAACTCGAAAGAGTCTGACATAGTTAAAATACTTACTGCTGATAATATAGGACCGGTGACTGTATATATGAACCTATTCGATAGTCAGGCCGTCGATAAAGCATTAAAGTCGTGTACTATAAACTCAATAGCGGTTCTTGATTACAAAAGTGTACTTCATGATATACGATCGATATCTCGACTAGCTGAGTCGATATAGACATGTGTGTCCGTCCGTCCGACCGTCTGTCCCTTATAATGTGTAAACACGATACAGGCCACAGTTATGGACCAATCTTTATGAAATTTGTATTCCCTTCACCACACTGTGCATATGTTTGTAACGGGCAAAAGACAACGAGATAGACACATGGTTCCTTTTGAGAATATGCATAGTATCACTTTCTGAGTCGATTTATGTATGTCCGTCCGTCCGTCTGTCGGAACATGTTAAATTGTAAACAAAGTGCAGGTCGCATTTATGATCCGAATTGGATGAAATTTGTCACAGCTTATTTGTTTGGCCCAAGGACGAACCCTACTGAAATTGGGAAAAATCGGTTCAGATTAAGCTGTAGTTCCCATATATATTTTCGTCCGATTTAAGGTAAATGGTGCACCAAAGTCCCTATATATCTTTCGAATTGCACGAAATTCGGCGTACTGCATTGAGCGAAATGTGATGTCTGCCAAGTTTCGTGAAAATCGGTCTAGATTTAGATATAGCTCCCATATATTGTTTCGTCCGATTTTATGCAAATGGTGCAACAAAATTCCCTATATATCTTTCAATTTACACGAAATGAATTGAGCCTAATGTGATGTCTTTCAAGTTTCGTGAAAATCGGTCAAAATTTAGATATAGCACCCATATATATTTTCGTCCGATTTTATGTAAATGATGCACCAACGTCCCTATATATCTTCCTATTTGCACGAAATTTAGCATTACGTACTGAATTGAGCTTAGAATGATGTCTGACAAGTTTCGTGAAAATCGGCTCAAAGTATTGTTTACACACTTAATTTGAAGCGACTTTATCATTAAATCCGAATCCCTCTTTCATAAAAACAGACATATATCTTATATAAAGCTCATAATAAAATCTGTGTGTAATTCCGAAGACCTCCGCAAACCATAGATTGTCGGCAACACCGGCAGACACTTTTTACTTGTTTTTGAAATTTTACAGCATTTTCATTAAAAATAAGATATAAATGTATCTTGTCATTGATTGGTCATTAGTAGAGTAGAGTTTTGTACATACATTGTTATTACTCCGTTCACGTTATAGCCCCAAATATTCAGTACTTTTGTCATATTTTTCAACAGAATTGACTGAAATTTTGTGATTTTTCATTCGGTATCAAATGTTCCTACATAACAGTAACCATAAATTTGCGGTATTTTGAGGACTACAGTCACGTTTTTTAGCCCTATTAAGTAGATCAATAAAATGTCATATATCGGTCCATATTTTGGACATTATTTTCAGTGTTCGAAATAAACATTATAGTACCGCAGTATTAGCTATTGCTCCAATGATGGATAGGTACACTACGATAACGTACTGTACAAAAACACCAAACCTAGTTTGTGGCTACTGTTCTGAAGTACAAATATAATTGTTGTGTACGACACATTTAAAATGTTGGGTACCATAGTGGGAGCACTAAAAATCGAAGTGTTTCACTTGCTGGAAATCAGAAATTGTAATGTTCCTTCGTAGCGTTCCACTTACAGGAACTATACTGGTAGTGTACCAGGACCACTTGTGGCTGTAAACTGGGATTTCAGATTGTCAAAGTAAAAATTCTCTCTTGCCTAACGTGCTTAGTATAAGTCAATGATTTACCACAGGCCTCTGCCTTTTAAATATCATAGATTCATTTCATAATAAAAGTATCTGTTATTTGGCACTTCGGATCTTTGTAGAAAATGTAAAATTTTCAAGATAGATTTCGATTTACTACACATGAATGTAGTCTAAGCATATCTCAATTATAATTGTGCTTACATTTATATCTAAAATTTTCAAGCTAAATTAGCACCTCACTGTGGATATATTTACTAGGAATTTGTAATACAAGTGATTGACAGTTTTTGTGCACCGCACTTTTACCCACACACAGAAGATACTCTTTGTTATACATTTAAAGCATTGGCGTAGTTGGTCTTTTTCTACGATATTCGAATAAGATATTCTCAGATAGTGGTGTTTTATATACTTTGATGTAAGCTGCTCAAATTAAAAATATCGTTGAGAACATTGATAGCGTCTCTAAGTTGTATACATATATTCGAATCTTTCATCTACGCCATTGATTTTGTAATAGATTCCTATGCAAATTATAGATGACAAAACAAAAAAACACAACCAACTGTGAGACACCAAACTATTTTTGCATTTTCAATTAGTGTAAATATAAGATAAGTGATTCCAAAACATATTGTTATGCACTGACACACAGACGTGCGCACATATATCGGATACTCAAAAAACAATAAATTCTGGGACAACAAAACCCCGTCCTCGGCTTTAAAGTGTGTGACATATATGTGCGATTCTTTTATCTGATGAACAAGTAGTACATAAACAGACAATTCGATATGAAAAATTAAAAAAAAAACAAACTGCCCTGCAAATCCTCCCCCCTTAAGCGTAAAAAACATATTACACATGAAATATGCGAAAAACACACCACCATCACAGCCCATCCACCTTCGGGGTTCTTGCCTAAAGCCGACAACAACAAACAGAATATCAAAAATAATTTTAAGTCCACCACAAAGCACACAATAAATGCCGTGGTGGACACACAATAAAAAATCAAGGTAGGTTGATTTAGGGGTGGCCAGCGGTTGATGTCATTACAGTGCCAAGTCATTATGATGCTATTTCCCCCTAGACAAAATGAAAAAAAAAAACACGAATATACACACAAAGAATGACTAGAATAAAAACAATGGAGAAAAGAGACAACGAAAGCGGCATAGATATTTGTTTTTCTTGTACCACAAACCAAGTAATCGATGAATACTCGGGAGATTAGATTTTAAAACTCAATTGAACCAAACATATCCTACATCCCTATAAATTGAAACATACACACGTTATACATACCTATGTACAATATATTTGTCAGATACCTTTTGTTGGGAAGCCAACAAAAATTTTGTTGTCATTATGCTTGTTTTTTTTTTTTTTTTGCTGTACTGTTTTGTTTTTCTTTTGCCTACTTCTTGTGTCACATATTATACCGACAATCCATCGTGCACAGAACGGTATGCTTGGTTTATTGAATCGTTTGTGGCGTATTCAGAGCCAACTATATTGTAATTTGTATGTAAGACCCGTTCTAGTCAAGAATGACCCCTATTGTTATAAACTCAGTCTTATGGCTAATGAGGGTGTATATACTTTGCTACGCCAAAAATGTGCCTCATCGAATGTTTGGTTTTAGACCGCATGTTTTCTTGGACCAAATCCATTTTAGATAATTTGGGATTTAGAAATGTCCATCCATCTGTCTGTTCAACTTTGCACATCGTAATAATTCAGTTTAACTTCGAATATGAGGATTATCGATCCACACCTTCTGGTACCTCCCACACAAAATGGGCAAAATTGTCAATATTTATAAATTCAATATCAGCCAAATGGAATGTCCAATTTTAACCAAAATTTGCACAACCTATTATGTTTATGCAATCGCAAAACGATGGGCGACGTCA
Organism: Musca vetustissima; assembly: GCF_032173495.1. Classification (NCBI taxonomy): domain Eukaryota; kingdom Metazoa; phylum Arthropoda; class Insecta; order Diptera; family Muscidae; genus Musca; species Musca vetustissima. The sequence goes on along the minus strand of NW_026887876.1, from coordinate 64,229 downwards.
ATCATTTTTGAACGGCGTTTATAAGGATAGGTATCATAAGTAGGTAGGGGTGTAATGTCCAATTTGAACTAAAATTTGGACAACCTATTATGTTTACGCAACTGCAAAACGAGGATCGACGTCAAACATTTTTGAACAGTTGTTTATAAGGATAGGTGGGAGTAGGGAGTTGTATCAAAAGATGGTAGGAGTGAGGAGGTGTATCATCATATCTTCGCCAAAAAGGGGATTAGATGGGGGTTTTGCCGAAACGTGGTGCCTGATAAAATTCTAAACAAGTAAAAAAATGTCAGTAGGTGTTTCAGAAAGGTTGTACCTTCAACCTACCTTGCTGAGGTCTTCAGAATTACGCACAGGATATATTTATTATTCGCCTTATATAAGGTACCAGCGAAGTGTTCGCTACTTTGTATGCGGAAAGGGAATATGAAACAAATAAATAATATTTTATATGAAAATCGTGAATGCCGCATAATTTTTGTACTATAATTTTGAATTCTACCTCTATTCCTACATCTTACTTACTTAGCTGGCTTATGACAAAAAGGTTGTTTCATATACCGAACTTAAAAAAGATTTCCAGGCTCGTCGGTCTTGTGCGCATCTCGAGAGGTCCTTTCCTACTTTAACTGCTGACATTGTACCAGTTAAAGTTCTCCTGCATAGCCGTATGAATTTTGCAGGAATGCCAAACGCAGACATGGCTTTAAACACCTCTGAACGGATAGGGCTGTCGAAAGCGGCTTTATAGTCGACGAATAGGTGGAACGTGTCGACGTATTTTTCGTGGGTTTTTCCAGGATCTGGCACAGAGTGAAAATCTTGTTAATGGTGGATTTGCCAGGCCTGTAGCCGCATTGATATGGTCCAATAATGTCATTGGCCATTGGCAGATCCTCAACACGCTGTCTGTATCTGTCACCAGGTTTCCATCTTCATCTCTACAGCCTTCGATTTGGTGTTTTACTGGTTGGTAAAATTTCCGGACTTCATTCTGACTCATGTACATCTCGATTTGCTCACGCTAACGTTTTTCTTGTTCTTTATTATTTTTCTGAAAATACGTTTCTCCTCTCTCCTTTTCTCCCGATAATTCTCCATTGGGTAAGTTGAGCGGAGTAGGCCTCTGCACCCTGTTGTGTTTGCAGCTTTTTGACATCGAGTTTCCGTGTTACATTACATCGCACCTTTGCTGCTTAATACGTTCACACAAAATCCAAATTGTATTGTATTTAGTAGCCCTTAGTCCCCATTAGTACTACATTCCAAAACTATCCCAATCATGCACTCCTACAGAATTTTGTATTCCAAAATCCGTAGTCCAGTTCTATCCGTTCACACAAAATCAAATTGTACCAAATTTAGTACTGTTTACTTCATAAGTAAGAATTTTAAAAACTATCCCCATATCTCAGTTCTACATTCCAACAGTAGTCATTATTCCACATTTTAAATTTCTAGATTGTTCCAAATTTAGTACATTTAGTACTATTCGTATATATAAATTCGAATTTCCAAAGCGGTCTCCATAGATCAATCCAACACTTCAACATTGATCTATACTCCAAATCACAGGATCCAGCCCTATTCATTTACCTAAATCCAAGTTGTACCAATTTTAGTACCATCTAGTACTTTTCATACTCATAACTAAGTAGTCTTAACTCCATGGAAGTCCAAATTGTACCAAATTTAAGTTTTTCATCTCTGTTCATTCAAATCTAAATTGTACCAAGTTTAGTACCATTTAGTTCACATAATTACGAATATTTTAAACTATTTCCATATCTCAATCCTGCACTCCAAAAGTATTCATAATTACAAATTTCAGGTTTTCAGCTCTGTCCGTTCACTCAAAATCCAACATGTACTAAATTTAGTACCACTTATTACTTTTGGCATCCATAGGTACGGATTTCCTAAACCACATCAATCCTACATTCCAAAAGTCATTTTAATTCCCAATTTTAAGACACAAGCTCTATCTATTCACCTAAATTCAATTTGTACCGAAATTTAGTACCATTTAGTACTTTGCATACACATAAGCACTTATTTCTAAAATCACTTCACAACTTGTATTTCATATAAAATTTCAAGATTCTAGCTATATATACAAATAGAACTAAATTTAGTAAGGTTTAGTACTTTTCGTACACCTATAGTTCGAATTTGCAAAAACCTTTTGTACTTCTTTCTAACTATCCATCAGTGACCCACACTCCAAATTTCACAATTCTAGCTCTTCCCGTTTGCCTGATACAAATGGTAGTACTTTCCGTACCCTTCTAGTTCGAATTTCCAAAAACCCAGCCTTATCTCACGCCTATACACCAACAACAACCCACACACAAAATTGCAAGCTTCGAATTTAAGTCGTTTCGCCTGGGCGATGATCTGTCAGTCACTCACTCACTTTACTCGAAGCTCTTTTATATATTATTTTATTATTATGTTATTCAAGGGGTGAACCAAAGTCGTCGGACTTGATCTATGTTTGCTTAGCACAATTTTGACCATTTTGTGGGGCAGGTATCAGAACGAGTGGACCGATATTCCCCATCTTCGAACTTGAACTAAGTTTGGTAGAAATATTACGATGCGCAAAGTTTGCATGAAATCGGATACTCCCTTTGAGGATTATCGTGCACACCAGCTAGCAGACAGACGGACACTTGTAAATCGATCCCGAATTGTCTGAAGCAAAAGGTTCTTTCCCATCTTAATAAGTGGCCCGGTAAAAAATTTCTTTCTAGAATTTCCGTTCAGATGTTCTAACTCCTTTATTTTCATTCCCATTGGGTCCACACACAAATTATCGATGTCGTACCTCACTACGTAGATCTGAGTGGTCGCGGAATGGCGAAAAAATGGTGCAAGTAGCAAGCGAAAATTTAAAATTAACACCGTGGACCCCCACATGCGCCACAAGGCTGCGGATTACTAACATATGAATTCAAAATAATCGACGCATATATGTATGATAAATCACGACCTTTTCCTTTTCGGCGTGGACCCATTGGGAATGAAGACAAAATTTTACAGAAGGAACATTTGGCTGAAATATTCAAAATACCGAAAAGTCTGATAATACTGTTATGTGCAACATTTTGGAAACTCGTTCTGAAGTTAATGTTGGGAATCGATCATAATTATGTTGTTCACTTTTTCCATTTTTATAGGTCAACTATTATACATATAACCATATACATTCCACCTAATTCCATTTATTTTTTCCAACCATTAATAAGTTAATTATCCCCATGGTGGTGGAGGGTAACTTAGATTCGTCCCAGCCAAAGCAAAATGCGTTCTTGTTTTTTATTCCTCTAATCACTTTCATGTCCAAGTTGAAAAGCACCCGCACCCTCTACCTAGGCTGTGTGTATCTATGTGTGTATACATACACACACATGAAGAGCAGCAGTAGCAGCAAGTAAATATGTACCCCTGTAAAATGAATGACATATAATTTCATGGAACAGAAAAATAAACGAAAACAAAAACATCGTGCATATTAAAATGCTAACGGATAAACAAAAACAAAATGCGAAATAACGGTTAGGTTGTATGTGTATGTATTGTATATAGGTTTAGCATTATGAAGGGGGGTGGTCAGTTAGCAATATTGTAAGAGACAATATAACAGTGTCATCATTATTGGTCAGGTCCGTTTTATTAACATAATGTAATGTGTTACAGCAGCATGTTGAAATGAGTTCTGTAAAATGAACGGAAATAAAAGCTTTCTGTCAATGAAATGTATAGCGAATTCGACAAATTTTACTATAGCTTTCACAGGGGTAAAGCTTTGTAATATTTTCTACGAAGTTTAATTTTGTAATTGATGTAACCAAAATATACACCGTAAAAAGCTTTTATAGGAAGAAACGGAAGCTACATCATTACGAGTATATTTTTGTGTAGTTTCAAATAGATGGCGCAACTTACTAAAATTTAAAAGACAACACAAAATAACTGAATTGACTTTTTGGTATATTAACCCTTTGTGGCCCAATGTTGCCAACAGGCAACAAAATGTTTTAAAGCTTATATTTAATATGCAGCTAGTAGATATATATTATTTTGATTTCATATGTCAAGTCCTTATTATGGACGACACATATCATAAGAAAAAAAAATCAAACTTTTGGTAAAGTTATGAGCTCTTTAATATAGAGAAGATGGCAAAATTACTTATGTCGCTTCGTATTCAAATTGTACGAATTCTACCATGAAAATGTTTTTGATTCTTGTAAAAATGAATATAGAGAATAATTTAAAATGATTAAGCAAAAACTTGAAATTTGGAATGCAAATCAAGATGAGAAGTAAAGTCGATATTAGGAGGTGGTTTTGGAATACGAAAAGTACTAAACTGTATAAATTTGGTACAATTTGAATTTGATGGAACGGATGGAGCTGGAATCCTGAAATTTTAAAATATTACCGTCTATCGGTTCAACCAATTGTACTTGGTTGAGGTATATTGGTAGTATGCGATATTCGTACTTATGTGTGCTAAGTTTGGTACAATTTGGATTTAGGTGAACCGATAGAGCTGGAACACTGAAATTTTAAAATTATTGTTGGAGTGTACGATTGGGGGTACGAATGTAGTTGTGGAAATTTGTACCTTTGGGTACTAAATGGTACTAAATTTGATACAGTTTGGATTTAGAGTTGGAATAGTAAACATTTGAAATTAAGATTATTGTTGGAGTGTTGAATTTAGGTATATGATAGTTTTGTGAATTTGATACAATTTGGATTTAGGTGAACCGATAGAGCTGGAATACTCAATATTTGGAATCAATATTACTGTTGGAGTATGGAATTGAGGTATGTATGGAAACTCGTATTTATGAGTTATAAATGGTACTAAATTTGGTACTATTTATATTTATGGTAAACCGATAGGTCCGAAATCCTGAAATTGGGAAATAAGATTTCTATTGGATTGAATGATGTAGGCAGTAATGGAAGCTTGTACTTATTAGTACTAAATTGTACTTAATTTAGAGTGAACCGATAGAGCTGGAATCCTGAAATTGTGAAATAAGATTTCCATTGGATTGTATGATGTAGATAGTAATGGCAATGTGTACTAAATTTGATACAATTTGGAGTTAAGTGAACCGACAGAGCTGGAATCCTGAATTTTGGAATTAGGGTTGGGGTATGTGGGAAGTTTTAGAAATTCCTACATATGATTGCTAAGGTAGGTAGTTACTACTACGACTAGTTACTACTGGTACTAAATTTGGATTTAAATGAACTTATATTTGAAATTTGGATTTTTTGGAAATAAGTATTGCAAGAGTACAAAGGGCTGTTGTGGTCAGAATTTTTGAAATACGTACTATAAGAGAACAAAAGTACTAAATGCTACTAAAATTTTACTAGCGAAGCAGCGGGCATATGTTAGTGTTAGGATAATTAAAAAAAAACAGACCCGGATCTTTCAACACAATAACTTTTCTCTCCTCAACTCCATTCACTTCTAAGCATATAGTTGTGACTATTACAATTTTGGATTATGAAAAAAATGTTTTTACTTAAATACTAAAAAATATGCTTTATATCCAATAGTTTTAATAAAATTACGCTAGTTATAAAGATTAAAAAAATTATGTTATATTTTTTTTCCAAATCGTGGAGCGTATGACTTCTATTAATTAAGATTATTTTTAATAAATCAAGAATAACTCTCGTAGTTCTTGGAACTTGAAAACATTTTTTAAAAAATCCAAGTCTTTGATGGAACCTGAAAAACATTTTTTAAGCACTACAAGCCTTTGATGGATTCTGAAAAAAATCAAAGGCTGTGGTGGAATTTAAAAATATTTACTGAAAAAACAACGCCATGTTTTGGTCCATGTAAACGATTTTCATTATAAATCCACACCATGGGGCTATTTATTGTTGGAATAAATGCAAAAAAGCCTTAAAAATGTTATTAAAAAATCAATACCTTGATGGAGACCATGAAAAAAAAACAAATTAAAAAAAACTCCATTTTTAGTGATAAATCTTTAAAATATTTCATTTCTCCGACCCTTGGTGCGTATGGCTATTATTAATTACGAATATTTTTAATAAATCAGCGATAACTTACATCAGTAATTCTAGGACAATTTTGAAGTATGAACATTTTTGAAAAATACTCTCTTAGCTCTACAAACTCAATAACTTTTCTAAAACTTCCAATCTATTGGTGTATTTTTCTAAAATAATTTTCAAAAGATTCAAACCCTTGGTGAAGCATGAAAAATATTTTTAAAAAATTATCCCTTCGTGGATCCGGACAAAAATATGTTTTGAAACTTGCTAGCATATAGTGGCTTCTGCAAAATATTTTGTAAAACAGCCAAAATTCAAGTTTTGGAGTCATGGTGTGATGAGTTTTTTGCTGGTAACTCTAAATTTCATGAAGAAAAAGTTTATATCTTTGTTTGACATTGCTTCAGTCAAATCCTTTTTCGTCCTAATTTTCAACAATAAATTAAAAACTACAAAACGAAATTTCCTGAAATCCAATGTCGCTCATATGAGTTTGGATAGAGTCATCACAAATAATTTTATATTTAATCTTGAATTAGTTATCAAAATGTTTAGTATTTAAGATTATATTTATAATCTCGTCGAAGATATGTTTGTATGTGTTATCATCCGATATTTTTTACTTGTTTTTAGTTCATCATTTGTTATATTTGCTAATTAAAACTAAATAAGGAATCAACACACACTATTCTAATATTAAACTTATTTTAATTGTTTCTTTACAGGTAAGATATATTTGTATGGAATACGGTAAGAAATGGCTTTAGAAACTAAAAAAAAAACAATAGTATTGATATACAATTATAAAAATCATATCTAGGACTAGGCAAAAATATCCTTAACCTTAGAAAATCCATAAACTAGATATTCGCATTAAAAATGTCAATGACAAAGCAATAAAACAAATAAATTTAAAAAGATGAAGGTGAATATTTGCCAAAGATATTTATTTAAATTCCATAAAGACTTAGTGAAGTGCGTCTTCACGCATACACGTGCCTTGGTGGCTTCTCTTCTAGACAATCATATTTTTTTTCAAAGGCAGTCAGTCAGTTAGTCAGTTATGGCCAATAAATATTGCATGTTGTCTACCATTTAATGTTAACAATTAGTCGAAGAATCCAGGGAAATACCTAACATTAGTCACAGACACTGTCAGTATGCCCGAACGCCCTCACGCACCTAAGGAAAACAAATCAAAGGCAATGACTTTTGGAACCCCCTTCCATATACTGGTTAAATCGAAAGGTAAAGAAAAATAAAATAAATCGAAGTAATGCCATAAAAAGAATATTGAAACCAATAACCAACCAATATTAAAGGACAGCAGGGGAATGGAAAACTAAAATGAAATGAGACATGATAAACGGCAATAGACATGATCTGATTTAATGTGAACAAACAATTTTATCAATACTAATATAAATATACTAAATAAATATATCAAATAGCGAAAGGATGGAGAAGTAATGCCAACCAGCCAATTTGGAAAAATGAATAATTTAAAACGAAAAAAAAACAATATATGGTTCTTACAAACAACATATAGGGCATTAGGTATAGGCTGTAAGAGGTAAGGGCTGTAAGAGGTATATTCTCGTAGAAGGTAAAACACATGTTTCTCTGTGGAATATTTTAAACAATTTCTTCTATAGGACATATGAAAATTGTAATAATTTGGTAACTATTTTTGTAGTCTATAATTACATTATGCGATCTCCATTGCACTTATATCCTCTGTAAGAGGCAGAGTCCTTATTAACTTTGAAACATTAATAATAGTTGGACGGTGTCGATCATATGATACCGTACACAACTACCACGGAATTTATATTCAATATTTCGCGGTCAAGAGGGTGCCTGTTGACCGATTAGATATAAAAATCCCCTTTTTTACCCTGGCGTATTTTCCGAAATTCGCAAATATTTATGCATTAACATTAAATTTTTGCCCTTCTAATTAGTGGGCCAGATTCCCTTCCCAAAATTTGTAATTTTCGGCGTCTAGAGCTGCTTGAAAACCAGACAAAAAGTTTTCGGTCCATTTCATCCACTAAATATCAACTGATCATCATCGAAAATTATATGCGTCGTCTTTGACCGTAACCTAATGCAAAATTTCCTATCCATCAGCTCTATATTTCCCCCCTCTAGTGTGGTAATGGTAATACTAAACAATATCAGAATACGTAGCTGGCTTGTGACAGAACGGTTGTTCCCTCATTCTATTCTACTTGATCTTTCCATCGGATTCGTGGCCTTCCCCTTCTTCGTGAACCATCGCTTGGCTCGCTTTTATGTGTCTTTTGAGTGGGGGAATCATCATCACAACGTAGTCGCTACATCTCGATACGTCTGACTATGTCGACGTCAGAGAATGGATGGTAAAACTCATGGTTCATTTGACGGCCATATTCTCCGTCAACGTAGATCGGCCCATAGATCTTTCGGAGAATTTTCCTCTCAAACATTCCAAGAGCTGCCTCATCTGCATGCGTAAGTACCCATGCTTCAAATTCATATAACAGCACTTGTAGTATCAGCGTCTTGTAGAGTGTGACTGGTGGCCTTGTTTTTGAGTTGTTTGCTCGGACCATAGTAGCATCGGTCGGTCATCACTATCCTTCTCCGAATTTCAAAACTGATGTCATTCGTTTTATTTATGGCGTTACCAAGGTATATAAAATCTTTGACTTCCTCGAAGCTGTAGTTCTCAAATTCCACAGTTGGTATGAGTCTACTGGACGTCTTGCGCGTTGATATCATCAGCTTGGTCTTCTCGCCGTTTACTGTCAGACCCACTTTGGCAGACTCTTTTTCAATTTGTTCAAATGTGGCTGTTACCGCTCTCAATGTTCGATCCATTATGTCGATGTCATTGGCGTAGGCCAGTAACATGTTAGGATGTTAAAAAGGTCATACGACAAACTATCCTCGTTCGGTATTAAAGGGCTCCGAGAGGTCCTTTCCGATTTTAACTGCTGATCTTGTGCCTGTTAAAGTTTCCTGCATAGCCAAATTAATTTTGCAGGAATGATTTATACATCTCTGAACGGACAGGGCAGTCGAATGCGGCTTTATAGTCGACGAATACATGTAATGTGTCGATGTGTTTTTCGTGGGTTTTTTTCAGGATTTGGCGCAGAATGAAAATCTGGTCGATGGTGGATTTGCCAGGTCTGAAGCCACATTGTATGGTCCAATAATGTCATTGACCATTTATATGCGATTGGATGGAGACTTATTCATCTATAGTTGGTACATATGGTCTTGTATCCCTTTTTGTGCACGGGACACAGGATGCTGAAGTTCCTATCATTGGGCATGCATTTCTCTAGCCAAATTGTACTAATCAGCTGGTGATTGCTCCTGAACAGCATCTGACGACCGGTCTTGAATAGTATCGCCTGGTAATCCATCGACAGCTGCTGCCTTATTGTTCTTCAGCCGATTAATTGCACTTTTACACTTTATACCGTCATCTCTTATTGGTTCTGGGGCATCTTCTTCACCACCACTATTTGATACCAGAAACTATTCAAAATGCTCCTCCCAGATCCTCAACACGCAATCTGTATCTGTCACCAAGTTTTCATCTTCATCTCTACAGGAGATGTGCCTGCACCAAAGCCTTCGGTTTGGTGTTTTACTTGTTGGTAAAATTTCCGGACTTCATTCCGACTCCTGATTCGCGTTTTCTTGATCTTTCTGAAATTTTGTTTCTCTTCTTCTCTTCTTCCGATAATTCTCCATTGCATTACGTGTTGCTACTGTCTCCTGTCTTGCCCTATACGTTGCGGTTTTCGCCGTGGTCTTTGGTACCCAAGTGTTGGTTTTGCTGCAGTTTGTAGGGAGTGGACAATTCTTTGACATTGTGCTTCTATATTATTATCGGGACAAGGAGTGATTTCGTCAAACAAGTGGTTAAGTTGAGCGGAGTAGGCTTGTGCTACCTGTTGTGTTTGCAGCTTTTCGACGTCGAGTTTCTGTGTTACATTGGATCGCACCTTTGCTGTTACATTAAGACGGGTGCGAATCTTGCCTGCCACAAAGTAATGGTCCGTCTAAAATATTGAATGAATACCTTCCCTCTATTACAACATGATCAATTTGATTTCTCATTGCTTGATCAGGAGAAATCGGTGTGGTCTTGTGCATATCGAGATGCTTGATTCTGGTGCTGCTAACTACCATGTTTCTTGCTGCTGCGTCAATCAACCTCATGCCGTTGTCGGGTGTTTCTTTATGGAGTGGGACCAAAAATATTTTCCCTTCAGATTTTTGCAATAAAATCTCATCGACATACCATACCATATTATTTGATATTCTAGCCATAAAAATACCAATATTTTCTATAACGTTTGCCTGGCATGCATTCCTCAATAGAACGCTGAACTTTTGTAATCAGAACTGGAAGACAGTTTAACCTATATTTTGTCCAATATAATAAATCAAGCAAAAAAGGGAACAAAATACCCAAACAGTCGACTAACTACCATAGCAATATGACATGCCGAGAATTTTATATATTCCTACAAATGGTTAATAAAAACGCAAACCTCCCATTCCATCAAAAAGGAAATACAAATATGAGAAATTTAAAAAAGGGTGCATGGCCCATTTTCAGTAATCTAAACAATCACGGTGATAGACGACGAAAAAACAATAACAATGCCAAGTTATTCACTTTACGTTCATTTCGTCATTTTTCGTGTTTTTTTTTTTTTTAGTAAAAAACCCCGAAACTATATCAAATTCACATTGAACTGCGCAAGGCCACAACATACTATGTTTTGGTAGTAGCTAAACTGGCGGGATTGCTGACAGGCTGGCATTGCTTTAAAAGGAAATACGTAAAAAATTCGTATTCAAGACGAAGACAATTTGTTAGTTGATTTTTGATTCGATTCTTTAGCGGCAAATAGTTTGAGAGTTGTCGTGTTTTTAAAAAATTTGTAGACCCTCCACCACATAATGAAAGGAATATTAATTTTGTAATTCCGTTTGCAACACTTCGAAATATTCGTCAGTCAGGGTAAAGCTATATATCGATCTCAACGTTTCTGGCCGTGGTGCTCGTAATATTTGAGATATACATTGATTTTATTCCTTCCTTTCTTCCCAACTTCTGGAATTTTAGGTTCTAGGCGCATTTTCTAATTGAATGGGCCAAGGTAAGATACCTTCACGTAAATAATTGTCAAATCTATGTTTTGAAAAATGTATTTTAAGACAGCAGATGAATTATCCATTCTAAGTAGCTGTAATTTTATAACATAGATTCTCGGTTCTGCCTCCAGGAAGTACATGATCAAAATGTTGGGCCCAAACATTTTATTCCCTCTATCATAAGGTGATACTAAAATATATAGTCACTTCAACATAATTGGAAGTTTATATTCTAAAATGTGTCTTGGACCATCAAAATCGATTTAAAGGGACGCCCCCATTCTCAGGGTCAAAATTTTTTTATTTAATTCGAATCTACACTAATTCAAGAATGTCCCTACAAAATTTCAAGTGAAAATCTCAAGAACTCTTGAAGATATAGCCGATTTATTGTATCAGCATCAAGTGACGGCTAAAGGACTTCTCAAACTTTAAATGCGTTTTTTTCTTTCGTGAATGGCGGGCCCGATAACTCAAAAACTAATAACCCAATCGATTCCAAATTTTTACACATTTCTCTGTGAGGGTATAGCTATCGTATGAACTAAGATAAAGCCAATCGGTGAAGATCTTCCTTATTTTTTAACTTGGTTTTGGGCGAAAAATTGGCGATTTTCAAAAATATTTTTTCAAAGGTCCACCATTTTGTTAATTTTAAAGCGAAGTCAATAATCCTAGTTCATACGAGAGCCAGACATGTACTCTTTCTAACACCGTTGGAATTTTCGGCTTCGGATGTTCCAGTGAGGAGTTATCATGCCCACCATCAAAAATAAGGACTTCTCTTTAATTACAAAAAGCAACAACAAAACAATTACAAAATTTGTTTGTAAATTATTTTTCTTCTCTTTTAAATCTTCAAATATATATGTGCAAAGGTACAAACCTTAACAAGCATTGGTATTGATTTACCAGCCCATTGAACATCTTGAAAAATTAAAATCGAGAAAATTAAAATCGGGGTTCCCTTAAAGAGGTTGGACCATTATATGGGTGATATACCTAAAGATCGACCCAAAGATCGAAGGACATATAGGGTTTCTAGAGTTAATTCACTACTCTATGCCAAATTTCGTCCAAATCCAAGGATATATAGGGACTTTGGTGTACCATTTACATAAAATCGGACTAAAATATATGGGAGCTTTATCTAAATCTGAACCGATTTTCTATGCCTTCTTCTATGCTATGCCAATCTTCTTCCAAATCGAAAGTTATATAGTGACTTTGGTGCACCATTTACATGAAATCGTTTTTCACGAAATTTAACACACATCGTTCTGGACTTAATTCGTGCAAATCGTAGGATATATAGGGACTTTGGTGCACTATTTACCTAAAATCGGACGAATATGTATATGGGAACTATATCTAAATCTGAACCAATTTTCCCGAAACTCACCAGTCATCATTCTAGACTCAATTCAGTACAATGTGTCAAATTCCGTGCAAATCGAAAGATATATAGGTACTTTGATGCACCATTTACCTTAAATCGGACGAAAATATATATGGGAGCTATATCTAAGCCTGAACCGATTTTTCCCAATTTCAATAGGTTTCGTCCTTGGGCCAAATACATGAGCTGTTCCAAATTTCATCTAATTCGAATCAAAAATGCGACATGTATTTTGTTTACAATTTAACATGGACAGACAGACGGACGGACATGCATAAATCGACTTAAAAAGTGATTCTATGCATATTCTCAAAAGGAACCATGTGTCTATCTCGTTTCCTTTTGCCTGTTACAAACATTTGCACAAAGGCGTAATACCCTGTACCACAGTGTGGTGAAGGGTATAATGAAATATAAGAATCGAAATAGATTTAGAAACCAAACCTAAGTAATTATAATGCTAAAAATAACTAAAATTTTAGAGCTCATCTCTAGGTACTGCAGAGTTGCTTTAGTTATTATTCATTTCATTATGATTTTGCATTAATGCTTTGTGTTTTTTTAAGTGAATAAAATACCCGATTTAAAACTTAGAAAACCAACTAGATATCTTTATTTGGGGAAAAGTTATGTGGCATTTATTAACTCTGCAATTTTAGTTACTTTAGTTTTCGCCACCAGTGTAGATATAAGGTTTTCTGTGCCAAGCCCCTGTAAAAGTGGAAACAGACGACGAAAACATACAAATATATATCAAGAAACCTATGAGAGACATTTATGTAGAGTATTTGGGAGTACAAAAATTTCGTCTTCTGGTATATAGTTTACGGTCCAAGAAAATATGTACAAAATAACGCACAAGTACCCGAGGTATAAGGAGGTATAAAATATTGACTGAAGACATGTTATATCAAAAATGACCTGCAATAGCCACAAATAAAAATATATTGGTTTTCCTGCTTACATTTTCTATTTACTATTAAAAAATTAATCACACAATAACTAAAAACTCGATCTAGAGCAATTTTGTCCTTCTGGGTTCCTAATATGCTCTTCAAAGGCTTTCGTATATGCCTCGTTTAAAAAACCCCTTATCCATGATTATCTCCCGGACCTATACAACTACGAACCAAATGGCAACCCTTTTCAACAATTGCCAATGCTCAATGCCATACAACCCTTAACTTTTTGGTGCGACGCTGTTGAGCTAAGTTGAGTTAGTGAGACTTTACGTCAGCCCTGTCTAGTTTGTTTTGCAAAGAAATATTGAAATACTGTAACCAAACCGTAAAGAAAAGAAACCAATTTCACCAATACAACACAACAACGACAAAAGTAAGAAACGACACATCTACAACAATGTTAAAGTAAATCAAACTGAAATCAAACTTCCAATCATAACAACAACGACAGCAAGGAAATTCAAACAAACCAAAGAATTTCTAAGAAATTCTTAGACATCGACGACTGAACGACCACAACATAAGTGCCGAACCATTTTATTTGGCGCGTCCGTGTTTAGTTTAGTTTTAACTCTTCAATCAGACAGTTGTTGTAAAAAATATCAGATCCGAAAAACTGCTTTCTCATAAATTAAATAAAAATATTTAAAAAACATATTAAATTTAAAACAAAAATACAAAAACGAAAAAATAAAACATTTGTGAACTGTGTGTGAACTAAAGGTTGGCCCATAAGAGCAATCATTTGCAAGTGTATTATTCTACCATTTGTTGTGGTTATTGCCCTCTGGAATAAATGCAATGCAGAAAAATCGATAAATGTGCATGGTTATTATTATATTTTTGTTCTTCTTGTTGCTATAATACATTTTAATAAAATGGGTATATTGTTTGTTGCGGTCTTGAGTGTAAAGCAAGTGTGACACACATCGTCATGTGAATTGACCAGTTGCATGACTTGAACAAATGTTTTTTAATTGATGTCCTTATTTATTTTAAAAATATACAATATTTAAAAATCCATTTTGTTTTAAAATTTGAACTTTTTGTGACGAAATAACATTACAGAAACCATTTGCGAAGAACACTATGCGACAAAAATCTATTGTAATTGAACTTTTTTAAATATGATAACTATTTTTGCCAGATATTTCAAAATAACATCAAATTAATTCGTTCCGTTATTAATTTGGCGTATATATGATGAAAAGAGTTATTTTCACGTAACGTATGTTTATTATAGTTTGATTCAATTGCAATAATCATACGCCCCAAACTATTGACCACTATGAAATTCTACACTCAACATTATGGCTAATGAGGTCTAATTGGAACCGAATGGATAATTAGTTTTTTAGTTATCAAGCCCGCCATTCGTAAAAACACTGCTTCCAGAAAAACGCTATTAAAGTTTGAGAATCACTCTTGCCGTCACTTGATGCTAGCACCATAAATCATCTATATAATCAAGAGTTGTTGAGATTTCACTTGAAATTTTTTAGAGATATTCTTGAATTAGTGTAAGTTCGAATTTAATTTTTTTGAAACCGAGAATGGGGGTCCTTAAAAATGTCCTTTCATTTGTTTGTCTGACTGGCTGGTGCGCACGACAATTCTCGAACTGAGTAACTGATTTTATCCAAACTTTTCACATTGTAATATTTTTTCCACATATCGTCGACTTCTTTTGGTATCTCCCCCAAGAAATGGTCCAAATTTTGACGAACATTATTTTATATTTGAACAAAATATGTTAACACATCGCAGATCGTTCACATATGTTCAAACTTTTATAAATTTAACAGACAAAAGACTAATTTGTGATGTTCGGCTTATAATTTCGGCCTCTAAAGTGGTTCATTTTATCCCCTAAATATCATCTAATCATCATGCGTCGTTCTTGACCATAACTGGAACCTCCAGGATAATTTCCTAGCCATCACCGCTGCATTTGCGCCCTCTAGTGTGGTAATTATAAATATTAACGTGTAACTCGCACATGCGAGTTTTGTACTTGATCTGTTTATACACTTCACCGCACTGTGTTACAGGCTATTATGACTTTGTACATATCGCTGGCTTAACTCTTAAAGGCAATAAGTCCCTTTTTAACAATTTTTCAGGAGAAACAAAAAAACATTCAAACTTTTTTTTGAATAAAAGTATTTTAAATCTGTAAATGCAATTTGTTTCTGTATTGTATTTCTATTTTATATGTGCAAAGGCAAAATGAAAAAATACGTATTTGCGGAGGTACACTTTTTTGGGACTTAGAGCCTTTTCTGTTCCTAAGTTTTTCTGTTTTCATGGACATAGTTCTTTTTCTTACAGTTTGTCTCTTATTATATTTTTTAATTACTGCAACTTTTGGTTGCTTTTTTTGCATGCTAATTTTATTTAAAAGAGTAACGGTTTGTTTGGAATCACAAAATATGAATAAAAACAAGTAAAAAAAAATGGCGGACCGAACTTTTTATACTCTCCGCTATGATGTCCACAGTCAAATACTTAAAATCGATCGGGACTTTTATATTGGTGTTAAGCCATGGTTAATTACTGCCGAAAGAAAATGAAATATCAAATTATAAGCTATTGGAAATTTGGGCTAGGACCTTGTACATACCGAAATTCTCAAATTGTCACAAATTGGCAGTACATTTATATGGGGACTATACCAAATCGCGGAGAGATATCGATAATTTTTTGAAGGAAGATTCGACACCCAATGAGAATCTTGAATATCAAATTAGAACCAATTCGATTGAAAAACGTACAAAAAAAATCCCAAAATACCGAATAATGGGTGTAACGTAGTATGAGGGCTACTCCGAAACATGGACCAATATTGATAATTTACTTATTTAATATTGATAATTATTGGTGGGGAGATTTTGAATCCAATGAGAGTCCCAAATACAAAATTACAGCCAATTCCCTCGATAAACCTGCCCAAACTTTCCAAAATTCCGAGTATTGGGATAACGTTATATGAAGGTACTCGAAAAAGTGGAGCAATATTGATAATTTTTTGTTGTAAGGACCAGATCCGGTAAGTCCAATTCATGTTGATATTCCGTTCGCATGATATTATAAAATTTATTTCCAGCTATAATTTGGAGGTTTGTGTTTCGAATGCTAACCAAAGAGGTATTAAACTGTGCTACTCAAAACTATAAACGTTATTATACTCTTCACTATACTGTGGTACAGGGTATTATGTCTTTGTGCATATGTTTGTAACAGGCAACAGAAAACGAAATAGGCCCATGGTTACTTTTGAGAATATGCATAGAATCGCACTGAATTAAGTACACATTGGCGTATGCGAAATTTTGTATAAATCGGTTCGGATTTTGATATACCTCCCATATATATTTTCGTCTGATTTTATGGAAATAGTGCACCAAACTCCTAGAATACTCGATTTAAACCAATTCAATCAAAGAAAACAGTGAATAAACCTTTACATTTGACCGAACTTCTCGCTCTTTTTTTAATCTTTGCTCTTCTGAATCTGGATTGTCGTTGACAACAATGTTCAACCGCTCCTTAGCGATATTTATGTGACGTTGTATGTTCTGAGAAAATTAAATAATAAATTTCGGATATACAGATTATAAAAAACTCTAATATATCAAAAAAATAGGTCCATGAGAAGGTTTTTTATTCACCAGGAATACGTAAGGCATTCACGTCAGTTGAAAAATGAGACTAAAATCTAAAAAATACCGAAAATGTGGCATTTATCGAAAACATTCCTCAAATATGTTTACCATACCTCAAAACCCGGAATAACGGCCACTAAACAGGATAAAATGTTCAAAATACCGAAAATGGGACGGGGTCTCTATAAGTCAAGACTTTTTGGCAAAAATTTTATCAACCTCGTAGAAACTTTAATATTATATTAAAACCTTGTTGTTGGAGAAGTGCTATGTCAAAGCATGGATCTATATCGAAAATTTTCTGAGATATTTATCGCCACCCAAAACGGATATTGCCAAATTACAGGCCTTTCAATTTCGATATGGCTATAACCATCACAAAATATATAAAATTGGATGATAATTTTAAATGAAACTATACCAAAACGTGGACCAAACATTCAATGAATAGTAAAAACATATTTTGCTTCGCCCCCACGTGGTTCAAATCAGACATTCTACTCGCATGATATCGAATTTATAAGTTTTAAAAATGTTGAGCATTTATGGGGGAGGTACCAAATCGGGTTAAATCGGATAGTCCGTTCGCATGATATTATAGAATGAATTTTTAGTACAATTTTGACCATTTTGTGGCGCAGGTACCAGAAGGAGGGGATCAATATTTGTGTCTACCATGAACAACTGCATATTTGCATATTTTTAGACTGCTCGACCTTATTGTGGAGGGTATAAAAACATCGGCTGCACTAATAAAGGAAATATAAATGTTTGAGAACTTTTTTATTATTTATTATAGTTAAATATAATATGGATGCAATATTTATGTGGGATTGTAAAGAGGGTTCCCATAATCCGAATAGGGAACTAAAACATTTTCAGAAAAATTGTTGCAATTAAATTTCCAACCCTCTAACGACAAATACTAAATTATAGACAAATGCATAGCAGGACATAATAATAATTTGAATAATATCCGAAATTCTTTCTATACTATTAATAAAAAATTGAAATGCAGACTTTAAAATTATATAAAAAATTCTAACCTACTGTCCCAGTTTGCTTTATTTAAACGTACATTTTATTTTATAATATACGTCATATATTCCGATTTTAAATGTCCTCGTTCAAAAATAATCACTTATATATTCTTTTTTAAATCAATTCCACATACCAAAACAATATTTTACATTCATCTACACCAAGTCAGAGCTAATTTCACATTCATTTATGCATATTTTGGTTGTAAAATCATTTGTTGTGCCTATGACCAGAGGTAATCACTGAGCGTTCACAATAATAATTATTACAACACTTTGCCCCATGACTTGACTCAAAATAGCAATAGAAGAAAAGGACAATCGAAATACTCATTTGCATATGGTCATAAATTTTGTGTGGCAACCAAGAACTTTTGCTAAGATTGTTATTGTTTATGGTAATTCCGTTGTATTCAATTGCAATTGAAAACAATTCCGTTTATATCAATGGTGGTTACAAGTCGTCGGAAGGTATTGTACTGGTGTAAGTGGAGATGAGCATTAAAACAGTGATATGAACTCTTCTTTAGATTGGAAGTTGTATAAAGGACATATCATTGTTTTCCTTAACAAATCCACCACACAAAACTTCTTCTTTTGTGAAAGCCGTTTACTAGGAATTGTTGAAATTTAAAATTCTCCCTTGGAAATATTATTTTAGATATAGTGTAGACAAAATAGAAATGATATCCCAAATAAACCGCCAACCCTCCTGATAGATTTTTTTTAAAGTTGCATTCAAAAATAAATTTTAATTGGGTTTTTAATTTTTGTGAAAGGCAACATTGTCAAAACGGGTCCGATGTCAGGGTTGTTTTGCCCCAGGGTTTTCCGACATACATGTACCCTCAGCCTATGGCTTGCGGTCTCGGAATTACGCTCAATTTTTATACCCTCCATCATAGTATGGAAGGTATATTAATTTTGTCATTCTGTTTGTAACTCATCGAATAATGCATTTCCAACCCTATAAAGTATATATATTCTTGATGAGTGTAAAATTCTAAGACGACCTAGCCGTCCGTCTGTTGTCATCACGCTATCTTCTGTAGGAATTGAGATAGGGTGCTGAAATTTTGCATAGGTTTGTGGAATATATCAACGATGGAATATATCGGTCCACGTTTAGGCATAGCTCCCATTTGGGTTCCTGAGCGCGTTTTTTAACCGAATACGCTGAAATTTGGTACATTGAGTTCTTATTGTACGTTGAGTTCTTATTTTTCCGGATAGCCCCCATATAAGGGTACCCCCAATTTTCGGTGTTTTGGGGTTCTTGAGCGCGTTTTTCAGCCGAATTCGCTGCAATTTGGTATTTCGCAGTCGTATATGGTAACAAATCTCCCTACCAAAAATTAATAATATTCGCCACCTTTTGGGGGTAGTCCCCAACCCGCTTTTTATACCCTCCACCATAGTATGGAGGGTATATTAATTTTGTCATTCCGTTTGTAACATATCGAAATATTCATTTCCGACCCTATAAAGTGTATATATTCTTGATCAGGGTAAAATTCTAAGACGATCTAGCCCTGTCCGTCTGTCCGTCCGTCCGTCTGTTGTAATCACGCTATCTTCTGAAGGAATTGAGATAGAGTGCTGAAATTTTGCATAGGTTTGTCTTTTGTCTCAAGGAGGTCAGGTCAAGTTCGAAGTTGGGATATATCGATCCACGTTTAGGCAAAGCTCCCCATCTTCGAACTTGATCTAAGTTTAGAAGAAATAATGATACGGGCAAAGTTTGATTGAAATCAAAATTTTCTGAAACGGATTTGTTCCAAAGAAACATGGGGTCTAGAACCAATATTTCTATGAGGCACATTTTCACCGTGTCAAAGTATAGGGTGTATAATTATCCATTAGAAATTTCTGAAATTTGTATTTTGGTTTACATAATGGGTTTGTAGAAATGTCGGTATAGGTCCACTTTTTGTATTTTCCCAATATTTTCATTTCAAGTACCTGTCAGTATATCTATGATGGAGGGTATCCAAAGTTCGGCCCGGCCGAACTTAACGCTTTTTCACTTGTTATTATTCGCTTTTCATAAGGTATATGTTTTATCAATGAGGTTTACGATTTAATGTTATTCAATTCGCTTCAAATTAAATTTACAAGTTTATAAACAATTGACACTCTGTGGAGGAGGTACCAGAAGAAGAGGGTCGACGAGTCCCATATTCAGATCTGATCTAGGCTCGGTAAAGATATTAGGTAGTTTAAAGTTAATTAATTTTCTGCGACAATTTAATCATTTTGTGGGGAAGGTACCAGAAGGAGTGGATAGATATTCCTCATCTTCGGACTAGAGCTATGTTTGGAAGAAATTAATTTACCCTCCATTAAGTACTTCCGCCATTAGATCACTTTCTTTGTTTTTTTATTAACCAAAAAGGAAATGTAGAAATAATTTTAAATTTATACATCCTAATGTCATAAAAAACCAACCCACAAACAGTTTTTTGACAACGACTTCCGCATTACCTTTTCGATACAATCTAGTATGCAGATAATCACAATGTTCATGGCTACCGTCGAGCTTAAACAGAAAATTGTATTTATTTGTGTGTATGTGTGTGTGGTGTTTGTTGAAAATTTGCCAAAATATTTATTTCAATTTGAATTTATTTAACGGTCATGACATGATAATTGTTTTGTTTGTTTTCCCCCAAAAGAAACCAAACTCCCCTCCCCTTTTCTATCGATAAGCCTTTTTCCCAAGAAAACGAATCAAATAAACGCAACCTCAAAAGTAAACCGATTAGTTGTTATAGATTAAGGGTGTGGGTGAGTTTTCGTTAGCCATGCGACACCAACTGCTTAACAGCGATAGCAAGAAAACTTTTACTTTTTGTTTGATATAGGAATGTATGGCAGTCATGTCAATTCTTTATAAAATAAAATGAAAAAAAAAACAATCGTAAAGAAATGGGGTCGGAAGTGAAACGCTTTATTTTTCTTGTGGTTGTATGAGTGTATGCGGAATATATAACAAGGAACGTGGATTCGCAGAGTTGTAACTCCAATTACACCATTTCCATGTAATTTCCGCTTGCTGGAACATCAAGGAGTATATGTTATGTCCTGGAATGAACTACGATTATTCATATCTACGAATTTTAATATAAGTGATGGAACTTTTAAAAATTTATTTTTAATTAAAACAAAAACATATTTTCAACTTCATTCAATCGGCAATATATTCAAGAATTGGGGGTGCGGCCCCAAGAGTTTGTAACTCAGCCAGCTAGGTGAGTCTCTTTAGACATGTGTGTCCGTCCGATTATTATAATTTGTTAACATGATACATACCACAGTTATGAACCAATCGTAACGAAATTTTGCATGTAGGACTTTTTTTCTCTATTTTCTAGACGCCACAATTATGAGCCGAACATCACAAATTTTTCATGGGGAAATATAGATCCGCAGAAACTGAGCGATTAGTGGTAGTTGTTAGGGTATCATAAGGCCAGCCTTCATCACCTACAGCACCTACAGGTATTTTGGTGACCCTAGCTCATTTTCCAACTAATGTATCTGTAATTTTATATGACGGATTCTTAATTGATAGAAATCTTCTTCGCAGAAAATTGTCAGTACACGTCCATTTTTGTATAAAGCTCCATATAAAGTACCTGTTCCATTCTAAGTTTTTTTCATGAACAAAAAAAAAACTTGTAGGAAAGTAGTAAAGTCGGAGGGGGCCGACTAAATGATACCCTTCACCACTTTAGGTATATTCATCAGATGGAATCCTAACAGACGTTGCATTTTTGAAGGACCATTAACATAAAATTAAACATGCAATCTATACGAAAATTTGGTCAGATATAGAGTTGCTTCTTACAATGGGACAATATTATGTACATAAATTTGAAGCAAGATCTCGAAATCTAAACCGTTTTCATCCAAACTTGTCACATGTTCGGTTACACTTATTTCAGTATGTTTTGTGCATTCGGCCACATTTTTAATTCTTCATTTACTTATAAATCCAAATTTCGTGCAAATCGAAGGATATATAGGGACATTGGTGCACCATTTACATAAAATGGGACGAAAACATATATAGGAGCTATATCTAAATCTGAACCGATTTTCACGAAACCTTGCACACATCATTCGAGACTCAATTCAGTATGCTAAGCCAAATTTCTTGCAAATCGAAGAATATATAGAGTCTTTGGTGCAACATTTACATCAAATCGGACAAAAATATATACGGGAGCTATATCGAAATCTGAACCGATTTTCACGAAACCTTGCACACATCATTCTAGACTCAATTCAGTACGCTATGCCGAATTTCGTGCAAATCGAATGATATATAGGGACATTGGTGCACCATTTACATAAAATCGGACGAAAATATATATGGGAGCTATATCTAAATCTGAACCGATTTTCACGAAACATTGCACACATCATTCTATACTCAATTCAGTAGGCTATGCCAAATTTCGTACAAATCGAAGAATATATAAATGCTTTGGTACACCATTTACATAAAATCTCGACCGATTTTTCCCAATGCGACCTGTACTTTGTTTACAATTTAACATGGACAGACGGACGGACGGACATGCATACATCGACTTAGAAAGTGATTCTATGTATATTCCCAAAAGGAACCATGTGTCTATCACGTTTCCTTTTGCCTGTTACAAACATACGCACAAAGACATAATACCCTGTACCACAGTGTGTTGAAGGGTATAAAAATGGAGTGGCTATAATTTAGCATTACAGGATCTGGAAGGGGTACAGAACTTATTCTCAACAAGTAAAAAAGTGTCAGTCGGTGTTGCCGACCCTATGGTTTGCGGAGAAGGTCTTCGGTAAAGATAATAGGTTAAGCAAAATTTATTTCAAATCGGCGATTACATTCACCTAATATTGGATATTTATAAATCCAATATTAGGTGAATGGAATGGCCGAAAATGTTGACCATTTGTGTGGAAGGGTCAATGGGTCCCATCTTCAAAGTTGACCAATGGATCACATCTTCGGATTTGATATATTCCTGGTAAATATAGGTTGGGCAAAGTTTGGTTCAAATGGGACATTCCTATCGCCTGATATTGGATTTATAAATATTGAAAATTATGACCATTTGTGAAGGAGGTACCAGAAGGAGTGGACCAATGGGTCCCATCTTCAAACTTAATCTGGGCTTGGTAAAGATTCATAAATATTGGATTGATAAATATTAAAAATATTGACCCTTTGTGGGGGAGGTACCAGAAGGACTGGCCCATGAGTCCCATCTTCAAACTTAATCTACGTTTGGTTAATAGAATAGGTTATGCAAAATTGGGTTCAAATCGGACATTTCGATCGCTTAATATTGGATTTATTAATATTGAAATATTTGACCCTTTGTGGAGAAGGTACCAGAAGAAGTGGATCAATGGGTGCCATCTCCAAACTTGGTCTAGGATTGGTAAAGGTTATAGGTTGTGTACCAGCCAGACAGACTGACAACTGACGGAAATGTGTAAATCGTCTCCAAATTTTCTGAAACGGATTTTGAAATTCGTACTAAATGTTGTTTCTCTATGATGAGGACCTTAGCTGAGTTTTTAACCTGGTATTTTGTTTTCTCAGAGGATGAAAGAACTTCTGTTACAAATGTCCGGCAGGCCGTTGGTCTTTCTGACTGCTTCACACGATAACTCTCGAAGGATGGAACCTATTTGCAACAAACATTGAACATTGTTCTTTCAAACTTAAAACAATGATAAGGAAAATCGGTTTACTGCTTCTGGTATTTCCCCACAAAAAGGTCAACACTTTGCTGAAAAATAAATTAATAATGTCATGCCAACGAAGCATCCGATTTGACCCAAACATTAATATGTATAACAAACCTATGATGTGCTAGGGACTATCGGTTTGCACCTCCCCCACAAAGTCGAAAATTGCAATCCTTCTGGTACCTCTATTACATGATGTCAAAAATTTGAAAATTTTGCACATCGTAATATTTTTCTCAATTTCGAAAATGGGACCCATCTTTCTACTTCTTCTTGGGCCTCCCCCCACAAAGTGTCAACATTTTCATATAATTTTTTCAAACTGTGCACATTATATCACTTTTACCAAACCTAGAAAGTTCGAAGATGAGACGCCATCAGCACACTCCTTCTGCTACGAATCTAAATTAAATCAAAATATATGGTCAATAGGACATCTTCTCCTAGTAACACCTCAACTTGCTGTTGGTTATGGCGAAGGCTGAGGTTAGTTATTAAAGGTTTTTTATCTTCATATTTCCAAAATCAATTTAGGTTTTTTTATTTTCTCAAATAAAAAAACCTAAATAATAATCCCCAATTTTACATTTGAAATGGTGTAGAATTTTATTACTGCAGTTGAAAACCTCACCAAAAACACAAAAGTTAGTGACTTCGCGTTGTTTGGCTCCTTTAGTTGGATTTCCGTCGCCGCCGTTTGTTCGCCGGCCAACTTTGTAAGTAAGTCTGGCGTGCGGAACATTTCACACGTGGTTGGGCGTTCAACAAAGTTAAACACAGAAAAAATAATAAAAAACAAAACTATTTGATTTACATTTTCTTTAATGAAAAACGCAATTGTGAAAAGTGATTTTACATTATTATAATGGAACTTGTGTCGTATATAAATGATTGAGTGTTTTGAAAATGTGTGTAGTCACTAAAATTTAAAGAAATAGTTATTAAATTTAAATTTACAGTAGATTTTTTTGTGAAGAAAAATTCATGCAATAACCGGCACTCAAGAAATTTATCGATTTCTCTGCAATTGTTTTTTTCGTAACATCTCATTATTTGAAACTTTTAAAAAGTTATTCAATTGAAAACGAAAACTAAGTAATTTTCTGGTTTTTGTAGTAAAAACAAATTTCGGCAAATAATTAAAGTTGTAAATATTCTGTTTGGGAAAATCCCAACACATTTTGGTTACGGAATAATAAACAACGAATTTGTGTTGCCGGTATTTTATTAAGTTGCAGTTTAAAGTTAACAACATTGAAAAATGGGTGATACGGATGCGGTAAGTTGTGAATTGAAT
Organism: Musca vetustissima; assembly: GCF_032173495.1. Taxonomy (NCBI): domain Eukaryota; kingdom Metazoa; phylum Arthropoda; class Insecta; order Diptera; family Muscidae; genus Musca; species Musca vetustissima. The sequence goes on along the minus strand of NW_026887876.1, from coordinate 38,874 downwards.
TTAAAGCAATATACAGTATTTTTCGGTTAATTGAACCTACGGTTAATTGGTTTCCCCGCTTAATTGAACCACATGATAGGGCAGAAAATATTGCATACGAAAAAACATGTAAATTTCCTCGGATAATTAAAACCTGTTAATTGACTTTCCCGTTTAATTGGTTCAAAATTCATGTCATCAAAAATAAATTTCCTTTTATTTTTCACCGGTTAATTGCATTTTTATTTAAAAAAAATCGGCATTTTTATAGACCCCTGGTTCCATTTTAGAATATGCATAGAATTAATTCTGAGCCGATTTATCCATGCCCGTCCGATTTATCAATAATCCGATTTAGATGAAATTTGGTACAAAAAATTTATTTGGCCCAAGGACTACTGAAATTGAGAAAAATCAGTTCAAATCTAGAAATATCTCCCATATATATTTTCGTCCGATTTTATATAAATGGTGCACCGAAGCCTCTATATATTTTTCGATTACGAAATTTAGCATAGCATACTGAATTATGACTAGAATATTGTGTGCTAAATTTCGTGAAAATCGGTTCAGATTTAGATATAGGTCCCATATATTTTTTCGTCCGATTTTACGTAAATGGTGCACCATAGTCCCTATATATGTTTCGATTTGCGCGAAATTTTGCATAGCGTACTGAATTAAGTCTAGAATGATTTGTGCTACGCCTCGTGAAAATCGGTTCAGAACTAGATATAGCTCTCATATACATATATTTTCTTCCGTTTTTATGTAAGTTGTGTGCGAAAGACCTAAAGTTTGTCCAATTGGCACACAATTTGTACCATGTATGGAAGTTAATATAAATGATTCTCTGACAAGTTTCTTTGAAATCGGTTCATATTTATATATAGCTCACATATATATTTTCGTCCGATTTTAGGTAAATGGTGTCCCAAACTTCCAATTTCCAAAATTTAGCATAGGTTGTAGAATGACATATCTATGGATTGATGTTCGTCGGTTCACAAATATAGATAGATAACGATATTTAAGTTCGTCCAATTTCCAATGGCGTCTATTAGGATACATATGTACAATACACCAAAATGGTGAAGGGTATCAAAAACTCGATGGTACATCTCTACTAATTAAAAACATATGTTTATTGGTAAGGAAAAGCCGTGAGAAAGCGTAATAGTTTAATTTGTATTTGACAAGAATATTAGATATTAATTTCGGCGAATTATGCGTGATTTCTGTAATTGAATACACAGTTCAATTAAGCGGGTATCGGATAATTGGTTCCTCGGATAATTGAACAAAAACTTGTGCAAATTTGTATGTGCAATTAACCGAAAAATACTGTATTTACATAAAATAATATAGTAGATGCACTTTTTAAGTTATTCGTAAATTTTATATAAACTGTATCACACTAATTGAATGTTGCACATATGTTTGACAATTCACATAATGAGACCTAGAATCTTATAAAAAGCGAAACTCGTGTTAGGTATTTATTACATCAAAAACGAAAATTATTTAAGTTTATGTCACAACGTGGATCTTTTCTAAAAACCCTTCAAAATCCTACAAAATATGGTGGCTATACTAAAATATGATATGTGACCAATTTAGAGGTTCGTCTTACATACTGGTTGATTGATTTCAACAGAGCTATAGACATACATTGCTATATCAACATAGAATTTAATTTGGTCAAGAATATATTTACGAGGTTTGATCAAAAACTACCCTGAAGTTATGTACTGTTTGCGCGGAACAATTCGAATAGAATATAGACCAAAAATGGGTTTTGCACCATGATAACGCACCAGCCCACACATCGATGAGTGAATTTTGGCCTCATGCTTCAACCAACATGCACACCGGGCAAGGTGTGTATGTTCGACTGTCAATCGAAATAGGAGCTGTTAACTTATCCAAAAGCTTTTCAGCAATGTTTCGAGGATTGGAAGAAAATCTTAAGTGGGATTACTTTAATTAAATAAATAATACAAAAAAGAAAAACTCGTTAAGGCGGGTCATACTTTCTATACCTTCCAGCAAGTGTATTAAAAATTCATGAATTCGGTCGGGACCTCTATATGGGGAAATGTTATTACATTACGTGGCAGTAGTATGTTCATGCTGAAAATATAATGTTTAAAATTACAGACACTCAGGTTGGAAAATCGGGACATTTGTGAATAATTTCTGGAAAAAGTCAATACGAGAACCTATTTCGAAAGCTTTTTTTGGGAAGATAATGCTAAAACCTGAAAAAATACGAAAATGAGGCGGGTCCTCTATTATACGTATGTAACGTATTACAGTCTTCAATTTACAGCCGCTAAATCCTTAGAATGCCGAAATTATGTTGGAGGATATACCAACACATAAAACGGAAATTGATCATTTATTGACCGAAAAATAAAATTAGAGACAATTCGGTTGCCTGAAATACGGAATAATAGATAAGTCTTACCCGGAAACTTAGGCCAATATTTTTGGTAGGGAGATTTTCTAATCAATGATAAAAAAAATTAAAAAACCAGTAAGGAAAGTTCAAAAGTTGGACTATATGATACCACTTTGGATACATTCAATAGACGCTCATATGCACAATATCTTGTAGATAGAATAGGCATAACATGTTTAAAGGACCATTGAAATGGAATCGGACAAAATTAACTGTATGAAATACATCGATATTTCAACTAAATCAAGACAACCCATACACAACCATTCTGAAATTTAGGAAAAATTTAATGTCAATCATTTGTATGTATTAAAGCTATATTTACATCTGAACCAATTTCAGCCACAAAATATCGTGCAAATAGACCAGGATCTCTGGTGCACCATCTGGTCCGATTACACCATCTGGTCAATCGTACAAGTATTGGCAGTGTGGTGCTCGATTTTCATAAAATCGGTCGAAACTATATATTGAAGCTATATCTAAATCTGAATCGATTTTAAAAAACGCATACATCAACCTGGACCTAATTCAGTACGCCGTGCAAAACTTTGTCTCAATCGGAGAAATATTGCCAGTTTGGTGCACCATTTACATAAAATCGGACGAAACTATATATGCGAGCTATATCTAAATCTGAACCGATTTCAACAAAACTTCCTGGACCGATTTCAACAAAACTTCGTGGAAATACGCAATGCGAAATTTTGTTTCAATGGGATAAACATTGTTAGTATGGTAATGATAAATTCGGAGGAAACTATCTATGAGAGCTATATCTAAATCTGAACCGGTGTACCTCGGGCACCTCCCCACAAAGGGTATATTTTGTCTATATTTATAAATTCAATATAAGTGGAATGTCCGCTTTGGTCCAAACTTTACACATCGGAATATTTCTTTCAAACTCAACCAAAGTTCAAAGATGGTTAAAATTGGTTCACTCCTTTTGGCACTTCCACCACAAAATGGACAAAATGAAAATGCATTTTATAATATCATGCATTCGATTCAAAGTAAACTTTGCACAATCTAATATTTTAACCATCCCTGTATATTGTTGGGATATGGGACTTATCGGTCCACTCCATTTAGTATATCCCTCACAAAGAATCAAAACTCTTTTAGACCTTTGTAAATCGTATATGAAACAAACAAATAGCATCCAAACTTAGCTTATCGTAATATTTTTACCTAGCCTAAATCGAATCCAAAGATGGGACCCATCGGTTCACTCCTTCAGGAAACTCCCTCACTATGGATCAAAATTTTCAAAATTTGTTGATCCAATAACTATGTTGTGGAATGTCCTATTTGATGTCCAATATGCATATCGTAATATTTCCTTCGAACTTAATTCAAGTTAGAAGATCGGACCAGCCGGACCACATCTTCTGGTACCTCCCAGACAAAATGTTCAAAATCATAATGATCAATTCACGTTTTCAACCGAATTGGCAGTAATTGGGTGTTTTGAGTTTTCAAATTGATTAGCAAATCTTCTTCTCATATATTGGTTTAGGGTAGCCCCCATATAACTAGAATAGCACATACCTTGGTATTTTAGTTTTTTTGTGATAAGGAGTATTATGTCTGTGTGCATATATTAGCAAAAAAAGACCCAAAGTCACTTTTAGGAATATGCACAGAATCACTTTTTAGGTCGCCTTGTACATGCCAGTCTGTCTGTTGATGTATTATTGTAAAACAAGTATATGTCGCATTTATGATCCGAATGCAATGAAATTTATCATATGTCTGTTATGGGTTGAGATTAAGATGAAGCTCCCATATATAGTTTTATCAGATTCCACGGTTATGCATCAAAGATCCACCGTAAGTCCGATTCACATCTAATTTCACACAGCGTGCCTATAATGACGTGTGTTATGTTTTATTGTTATCGGTTCAGGTTAGGATATAGCTCTTATATATTTTCGATCGGTTTTAGGTAAATGGTGCACCAAAGACCCTATTAAATCGAAATTATTGAATTACTTGTTCTAAGTTTTATTAAAATAAGTTTAGATTTAGGTAGCTCTCATATATATTTTCAGCCCCATTTTATCTAAATGGTGCACCAATGCTTTACGTTTCCCCGATTGCAATCTGTTATTCAAAACGAGCCAAATTGTGCCTAGAATATAGTGCACTGATTTTTATTGAAATTGGTCCAGATTATAGCTGAATCTCTTTATATTTTGTGTTCGAATTCATGCAAATTCATACATCACATTTTACATAGATTGCCCAATGACATACGATGTATTGATTAAAGTGCGTTTATATATATTTATAAATTAAAATATATATTAAATTTCGTGTAAACTTTCGACCAAAGATGCCATCTTCCTCCCATCGAAAGGATATATACAACAAAAAATCATAAGAGAAAAAAACTTGTAAAGCTTGATATAAATCGGTAGGTTTCAATAAGAATTAGGCGTATTTCTTGAATATACTCGAAGTGGCGTATGTTACCTTTTAGTCGGGCCTGTCCTACTTTTGCTCTTTCCTCACAGATTTTTATTATCAAAAACACTTTTTATTCCCAAAATTAATATAGTTCTGCAAAAGTATTTATTTTCGAAACAAGCATATACACCACTTTTTATATTCCAATGCCCCCGTTACAAATAAATATTCGCTCTGCAAAGTCAGTACAGTTCTTACCAAGCACCGAATGAGTCTAACCCTTTTTTGTGATTTTTTATTGTTTTTGGAATCTAATATTTTCTGTCATAAACAACAAATATCACAACATTTTATTGGTAAAGTTTGTGGTTCAAATTTGATGGTAGATGGCAATAACCACAACCGAATAAAGGGGTTGAGCCAAAAAAGCAAAATAAATAAATATGCCATAGCCATACATTGGGAGTAAATTTTGTTGAATCAATAATTTATTGGCAGTGCAAATTATATTTCATTTTGCGGGACAATAAAACAACAACAAGGAGAATTACAAAAAACAACAACAACGACTAAACAAATCTTTATGACAATTCAGGTCATGTTACAATGGTAAACTGTATTTCATGACAAATATGCCTTAATCGTAAAAGGATATGATACGGATTTCAAGAATACAGTAGAACCTAGTTATTGGTAACTCGCTGAGAAGAAATAAATAAAAATAATATGAGCATATTTATTTGATTTTAAGGTCAATGTTGTTCATTATCTCCACGTTTGACTGTTTCCTTTATTATTTGTTATCAATAGAAAACAATATCGTTTTCTCTTCTTCGCCTATTCAAATTAATAATTTTATTTGACAACCATAAAAATGTCCATTAAGTTGCAAATTAATCTGCATAAAATGCCTAGAGTTTCGGTTTACATGCACCCTTTTTAAGTTACTGCTGCACCTTTATTAGATGCCACGCTAAGGCATACTGCTGGCACACACAAAACTGCAATCACTTGCACCAGTCGGCTAAGAGTCGCCACTTGGAAAATATGGATAAAAATAATACCAGACCACCTCTTTATACACAGATGAGGCCAGCCGGACCACCACGACCACCCTTCCCCGGAGGAATGCCACCCAGACCAATGGGTGGCCCACGACCAGGCGGTCCACCTATGGCAGGAGGCCCAGGTGCCGGTGTGCGTCCGGGTGCTCCACCACCCTTACGTACAATGGATAGCCGAGGAAACCTATTAATGGGAAATCCCGGTGTACCATCACCGCAACGACCAGGTGGCCCACCACAGAACCCACAACAAAGACCGCCGCCACCACTAAATAGTGGAGGTCCACAGAGTCCAACGGGTCAGGGTGGGCCACGACCACAAGGTGCGTTTCCATGGCCACCCCAGGTGCCTGGGCAACAGCAACAACAGTCAGCTGTAAGACCACCAAATCCATACCCCGGTAATCAGGCAGCTACACGACCGCCATTTAATCGTCCACCAGGAGCACCAGGTGGTCCACCACAATCACAACAGCAACAACCACCTCAAACAAGACCTCCGGCACCCCAACAACAGCAGCAATCACCTCAATCACAACCACAACAACAACAGCAGCAACAACCACAAAGACCACCTTCCTCTCTATCGAACAATGACGACGATGATGTGATAATGGGCCAAGCTGTCACGCCCCAAAAAACAGTTCAACTCAAAAATGATCCCATGGGTCCGGCGTTAAATGAAGCCGATGAAGATGCTGCCTACAAAGATGATTCTCCAGCCTCCATGGTTAAGACCAGTGATTTGTCATTAGTCTCACCCGATTCCTTAATGAATGATAGCAGTATTTCCAAGTCCATAAGTGGTGAAGTGACAGGTTCTATATCGAGTAAGATTGTAAATTAGTCATATATGTATATAAAGAAAATCTAAAGCCATTTCTTACAAATTTGCATATTAAAAAAAATGTAATTTTATTTGAAATTGTTTAAATAATTTTATTATTTCGTTTTACAGAGGGTGACAATGACAGTGGCGTCGATGAATCTACTCAAGAGAAGGTAAGTTATGGTTGATTAAATAATTTTTAAAACAAATATTTGATGAGAATACACGCTGTACTCTTTAAACACTTGACTATAAAAACCCCGAAAGGAAAGTATAAATGTCGGATAGGGCGGACTATATGATATCCTTCACCACTTTGGGTATATATAACCAATCGAAATCCATTAAATATGTTTCTGTATCTGTGAACCGGCTTCCATCAATCCATGCCCCTTATACATATCGAATGATTTAAAGCAAACTTGACTCAAGGTATTCGGAGAAAACTCTTGTTGCGACAGGACCTTGATCATACCGAAAAAGATGGATGAAATTCTCAAAATATCTAAAAGTGGGACTACCGTTATATGGGGCTATAATAAAACGGAGATCAATATTGATACTTTTTGTAGTGAAATTTGACAGGCAATGAAAATACAAAATACCAAATTACAGCCAATTCGGTTGTAAACTGCGTCCAAAATTCTAAGAATAGCGACTTTAGGCAATATTAATAATTTTTAGAGCGGAGATGAGAACATCAAAATTCCCAATATTGGGGGTGCCATATTATGGAGGCTACTCTTAAACGTATGTCAATATTAACAATTTTTAGTACGGAAATGTGCTATACAATTAGTAGCCAACATACCAAATTACAGCCAATTCGGTGGAAAAACGTGTCCGAAATCCCTAGAATGTAGAATGCTGATAGATATCGTTATATGGGGGGTACCCTGAAACGTGGGTTAATATTCATAATATTTGGTATGGATATGTGTTATTCAATGCGAACCCAAAATACCAAATTACAATCAATTCGGTCGGAAAACCTGTCTAAAACCCCCAAAATATCGAGAATGAGGATTACCGTTATATGGGTCAATATTAAGTTTTGGTACGGAGATGTGCTGTACCATGAAAACCCAAAGTCCCAAATTACAGTCAATTCGGTTGGAAAACGTGTCTAAAATACCGAATATTTGGTAGCACATCTATTTGGGGGGCTACACCAAAACGTGGACCGATGTGCAAAATTTCAAAGCTCTATCTTTAATGTTGCAATAGGTATTGTGACTTTAAGAGACGGACATGTGTAAATCAACATAGAGTATACTTTGTGGGGTCTTCGCTGAATATTTCGAGGTGTTGCAAACGGAATGGCCGATTTAATATACACTCCACCTTATGGTGGATGGTATAAAAACACATTTAGCAAACTGTGGGTGTTGTATCATATTTTCATTATAATCTGAAACGATTTCGACAAAACTTTATACCCGTTATTATACCCTCAATTTGGAAACCTGTACGAATTTGTGTCTTAAGCGGACAAACATTAGGACAACAATGTAAAATCGGAATAAACTATGTATGGGAGCTCTATCTATAGCTATATCAACAATTTCAATAGGGTCTCACTTGGGTCAAATAAATAAGCTACAGCTTGTTTATTTCAAATTTTATCCAATTCGGATGATAAATGCGACCTTTACGGACACACGGACGGACACTCATATATCTCAGAATGTAAATTAATTTCTTTTGTCTGTCAAAAGGACATAATACTCTGTACCACAGTGTGGTGCAGGGTATAAAGTTTAATGTCCACATATTTATACCTCATTTAGGTTTAGTAACAATATTACGATGTGCAAAGTTTGATCAAAGCGGAAGTTCAATTCGCTTTATATTGTATTTTATTCTGTATTGGGTAAAATTTTACGATGAGCAGATGATATCCCAAAGGATATTCCGTTCACTTTATATAAGTTTTGTACATATTCAAATTTTTATCTCTTTGTGCGAGAGGTACTAGAAAGAGTGGACCAGAAAAATTTTGCCATTTTTCTGGGACCCGATAGTCCCAATATTTGCACTTATACAATATAAACACGTGAAATGTTTGGATGAAATTGGTCACTCCCTTCGAGAATTATTTTTCGCACAAGGTTGGGGGTCTAACACCGATATTTTGACTTTTGGTTTTAGGCTACAGTCAATGCCTTAACGTCTTTTGGTAGTTTCGATAGGAAATACGGAATAATTACAGTGTCGTTCGATATTGCCAAAGCTTTTGATTCAATTCGGCATCATAGTATTTTATATAAATGTCAGTGGTTTGGTCTTTAGAGCTCATGTCTTTAGGACTTTCAAGACATTTGCTGGAGTTCATTAGGGTCCTCTGCCCGGGTTGTACCACATTTTTTCGTTAGATATTCCGGCACCTCTAACTGAAGGGGTAGTTTATACTAATTTTGGGAGGTTTCCACCTTCTATGATAAGATATCTGTTTTTGCAAAGCTGAAATACTTGGGGTTGAATTTTAGGATAATTTCGATTTTGTTCGTCATGTAGACTACCACCTTAATGGGGCCAAAGGTGTTTACCTCGGATACAAGAGGGTTTTGCGGATGATGAGTATTTTTTCCTTCTTTGTCTCTTGATCTATAATTGCATATTTTTCTTATGTCTGATATGCAAAGGGTAAGGCTCTGGGAAAGAAAAATACTATCCTCTTGTCGGAACTTACGCCCTATTCGTTTGGAGGATGGTTTCTGTAGGTCCCACTCTTTTAGGTCGATTTATGAAAAATCACAGATTGAGGACCGAAGGCCGGCTATTCTCAAACAGTATTCTAATTAAAAAGAGATTCGATGGCGTTACCGTAGTTACCCCGGCGAAGGCCGGCTTTCCACAAACACCCATATTGTTTTTCAGAATTGAAGAAGGGTCCTGCGTAATTTTGAAGATAAGTATGGACTTATTTCATAAGAATATTAAATTATTGTAATCAGAGCTTCAAACGCTTTATATTGAAACCCATATTAATTTAAAAAATCATTAGAAAATACAAGGGTCCCAACGGCACCATGGAGGCCCATATCTCTGAAAATACCGATTTCCACAAAAAATATACCCAAAGACTTCATGTGGTAAAAATTTCAAAACTCTACGCGAGGTGGCCCTAATCTAGACTTGTTCCCACAGAAATTTTAGATTTCCAGAAAAGTTATTAGGTGGAGTATTTATTTAATTGGTTGGTATAATTCTATGTCGAATAAGTATTTTAGATAGAACTTTGAAGGCTGACATACAAATATATTTTCTATATTGATCATTGTTTTGACAAAGCTTTCATATAAAGGTCCCGTCCAATGCTCATATTTTATTTTATCCGAATTTTTCTACCAAAATAGCTGAAATCTCGTCAGAATATGATCGAAATGTTCTATGTAATTCCATCATGCATTATTTCAAGAATGTCCCTTTAAAATTTCAAGTTGGTTTTTGGTCGAAAATAGGCGATTTTCCAACCAATAATCTTCCTTGGTGTCTGTCACCCGCAGCACTCGCTAGTTTGAATGGAGGCTGGGCTTTCTCCAGGGAAATGGAGGACTTTTGTTCTAAAAAAAACTAAATTTGGGATCTTGCGTTATGTGGGACCACCCTAACAAGTGTACCTATATTGATCATTTTTAAATTTTCTCACCAAAGGAAATCCGAGGATTACAAAAATATAATTAAAATACCGAATATTTGGTATTAACCTAAATATTAGACACATTTTGATTATTATTAATAGGAACATGCAACCCAAAGTACCAAATTATGTTGAAAAATGTCAAAATACAGAATATAAGGGGCACCGTTATATGGAGGCTACCCTAAATAAACGATATATCCAATTTTCAACACCAAACATCCTAGAAGTATTAGCAATGTATGTGCAACAGCTTTATCTTACATATTGTAAGCTCTATCCTGATTTCAACAGACGGACATGGCCAAATCGACACAGTATTCTATTCTGTTCAAGAATATTTCAAGGTGTTGAAAACGGAATGAGAATTTTAATATATACTCTACCTTTTGGTGAAGGTTATAAAAATATACACTAATACATTTCTGAAGTGTGTTTCGGGAAATATCGAGAAATGGTAGGAAATTTTTCAATAACAATTTCTGAAACAGTTTTATAAAATACTGTTTAATTCTCAATTTATTGACTCTTAAATCCATTAGACTACCGACATACTAACGGAGATTCTTCATCATTTAACGAAATTAATTAGATCTCATGACAATTGAAGCATAAGAAAATCGCTTTCCCAAATCAATAAAACTGAATGCACACACACACACACATATGGCTAGACATTGTCATGGTAGTTAATACAAAATCAATTAAGAACTTAATTGGAAATAGGAAAAACTTAAAGAACTTCCCAAAATGAAATGCGTGAGTAATCTTTGGAAATATGTGAAGTTACCCACGCAAGGTAATTTAAGTCAGACAAATTTAATTGACCATCCAAAAGAATCATAACTAGACGTAAATTTTCAGCTTGTTACAGATGATTGATAAGTGCATGAATTTGTATTGGGGTGGTATATTCAATTTTTACTCTTAAATAAAGAACAACTTCTGTGTTTTTCAACTTTTTACGTTTAGTTTTAGAGATATCAGGAAAACATGAAAACCATGCCGAACTTCATAATTCCTTAAAATTAACGATTATTACGAATTATAGAGATAGGTATTTATAATTATCTGAAATAGGTCGCAAAAGTTGGGGAAATTCTAATTAGTACCTTTCTCAAATACAATTATATTCACAAACATTGGCTAATGGGTTTTGGGGAATATTTGATTATTTTATTTTTATAGCTGCAAAAACAATCCTAATATTGCTACGGTCCTCATATAATAAAACTAGCTTTTCTAAATGTATTCTTACATGTATACACTCGGTGCATTTAAAATTTACTACACTTTATTACATAAGTCGTTCTACATTTTATCGGCCATTTATTTGTGTGCGTGTAGTTGTGCCACCACATTGATGATCGATGATAAATGCCATAAAAATGTCGTTACATGTTACGCTCAAATAAACATCCCAAAAACCATAGCTCAAGAAAACATGAAGTTTTCAAACACCTCTCAAAGTACAAACAACCACAGAAGAGTTCAGATATCCCCGTTCTTAGCGAATATACCTCATATAAATAAAAAAATATTATTAAATAAAAAAATAAAAAAATAAGTTTGTATTTTTGTGGAATATAGTGAAGAGTTTTTATTCTATAAACAAAAGAATAAGTAAGCAATAAAAATCATGGAATAAGAGTTACATTTTATGACATATTTCAAAGAAATTTTGATGATGTAGTGAACAATCTATATTGTGTTTTATATTGAATATCCAGTAAGAAAAGGACCAAAGTCGGAATGGAACACGTTGCACTATGGGCCAGTTATCCCATGTATTGCCCATATTTAGGGCAGTGGATTTATGAAATAAATAAATATCAACATATATTTTTCTGCGACGCTGATTACGGTTCTGCTAGAAAAAATGTACAAGATCAATAGGGAGCATCGAAAATGGCGGTTAATGTGTTTTTTTTTATTAAATTAATCAAATAGTGTTTGAACACGTTTATTTAGGGTAATGGACATTACATTACAAATGCGAAATCAGATTTGTAAAATCAAATAAAATGAATGCAAAATGGATGGAACATAAGAAAAAATTAAATATTTAATTTATTTATGTATTATGGACATAAAACTATGACATACCTTAATTAAATTTGAAATGTAGTCGATTTGGTTCAAAAACGTGTTCAAGATCTCCAAAATACAGAATAATGCAGGGTGTTCTTATATTGGGTATACCTTGATACTTAGGTCAATATTGATAGTCTTTCGGTCAGAATATCATTTTTTGAGCTATATATACGAAATTGTTGATGATTATCATCAATTTACTAATAAGTTCCTATTCTAACCATCTGGTCCATCTGTTTAATTGACCGCCATTTCATGTTAATATTTTGACATGTCAATGCCATATAACATTATTCAAATACAAATTATATTCACAAAAATATGAAATTTTGACTTTGACCTCATGTCATTTCTAAAATTTTACTGGCGTAAAGTTCAAAGTCCCCAGATTTGAAATATATAACATTTTGTCCCATCTACCTTAAATGGACTTTTTGTCAAAAAAAAATTGGATTCCTGGCCCATAGTGTGGATGCTACATACACATGCTCAAAACCTTAATACCCCATACCTATGTGTCGTATAATGGGGCCAATGTTAACATTTGGAACTTTATATCAAAATGTTGTACTAAAATATATGTGGAATGAGGAAATATACACTTTGCTACGGCAAAAATGTGCCTCATCGAAATATAGATTAAGACCCCCTGTATCTTTGGACCAAATCCGATTTACAAATGTCCGGCGAAGGGAGTAACCGATTCCACATCGTAATATTTCTTCCAAACTTACTTTAAGTTCGAAAATGGGGAATATCGGAACTGGTAAAAATTGTTTTTATGATATCATGCGAACGGACTATGCGATTTGAAGTACGAAAATGGGACCCATTGTCAAAATTTTGAAAATTTGTAAATCCAATAACAATGGTATGGAATGCCCGGTTTGATGACGAATATGCACATCGTAATATTTCTTTTAAACATAATATAAGTTGGAAAATGGGATTGATTGGTTCACTCCTTCTGGTACCTCCCACACATAATATTTGAAGTTTTTTTGAAAATTCATTTTATCCGAGTATAGTTCAAACTTTTCTCAACCTAATATTTTAATCGTGCCTGTATAATGTTGGAAGATAGGATTTTTCGGTTTAATCCTTCTAGTACCTCCACCACAAATGGTCAACATTTTGAAAACTTGTAAGCTCATATGGAGCGAACAGAATATCCACACTTTGCATATGGTAATGTATTTACCTTTCATTGAGCAAGCTTGAAGATTGGGCTAGTTGGTTCACACCTTCTCGTACCTGTTTTAATGTAATATCAAGATAAGGGAATATCTAATTTGATCTGAAATTTATAAATTGTAATATTTTTCCAAACTTACATTAAATCCTAAGTTGCTGTTTATAGGGTAACCTCTGCTAGTACCTTTCCTAAAATCTTCTGGTACCTCAACTCTTTCATATAAACATATACCTAATATAAGTTTATAATAATAAAACCTGCGTTTTATTCCGTAACCATTCGAAAGCCGACTGACACTTTTTTACATGTTCCTTATATGTTTCCAATCTATCTTACGTTAATCTGATGGTGAGATAAGTTTTCTTGCAGTCGATGAACTGAAGTTATTTGCGTTTTGTGTTTGCAAAATAGTCAGTCTGAATCCCAGTTTGTTGTTTTTATAAAAAACAACTATTTATTAGTGGGGAACAGAGATGGTCCATCAGAAATAGTGACGTAAATGAGATACATTTCCGACGTATAATACATACGTCAGAAACGTCGGAAACCCACCCAAAATCATTAGGTTTTTGACAAAATAGTTATTTCCATTAATCAATTTGGAAATTAGGTATGCTTCACTCAAATTCATATCATATTTCAAAAATTTCTTCTCCAAAAAGATTAGAATTTTTTATCAGTTCTAGTGAGGAATAGTCAGATATGTATATGGAAAAATAATACATATTCTTGAAAATAACAGTATATGGTAATAATATTCAAATAAATGACGTTTACTACATTTATTACATTTTATACAGGTATATGACGTTTTCGACGTTTACACCTTTTTTACAGTCGAAAATCTAAAAATTCGTCACACGGACCATCCCTGGTGGGGAATGTATGGCATTGTCCACCGACGGGTAAGGCAGGAAAGACTATAGTTTCGGATCTCGCCAGTGATCCTCATCAGTTACCTTAGTTTTTTGTTGGGATTATTTGCGAAAGAAATACTTTGGAGCAAATTGTTATCTTTTTCTTAATAACAACTGGTCATATGGCTACTGATACACTTGAGGAACGTAGGACGGTAATTCTCAGTGGTGTATCAATATTTTTTGGACAGAAATCTATGGATAAATTAAAAAATGTGCAAAACGGACCTATTGTGCAGCATTTCATTAATTTCCTTTAATCGGTTGGGAACTTTGTAAAAGAACTAGCTCTTGAGAGTTTTCGAAGATGTTTCTAATCCAATCTAAAGAAGTTCGAGAAAGAAACCAGGTGTTGGTCCGCTTAAGCAACCAAATATTCTTTGCCTAAGTTCTTCGGCTAATTTAAAAAAGTACCAGACAAGACGGATTACGACAATACGAGATCTCACACATCGGCTCAGGCCAGCTTTGTTTTGACCGGTCAAAACCCGGAATTGGTTGTCCATCCTCCGTAAAGTCCTTGAAATCCATTGACTTATTTTTTCCCCGCACACCAATAAAACGCCGTTAAGTTCTGCATTAAAATTTCCCTAAATGTGTCGGGAACTTTGTATGGGGCTATGCCTTTGTAAATTGAACAAGAAACTTAAACGTTCTGAAAATATGTGGGGTGTTTGTATAGGTGATATGTAAAAACATGGGAACGAGCTAAGTTGTCACTAGGTAATCCGTAGTGCCGAATTGTAGCTATTTCTGTGGAAAAATGCGGCTAAAACCTTTAAAAGAACGTAAATTGGGTGGGACCTTTATGTGTGGGATATATGAACTTACATTGAAAATATACCCTCTATGATCTCAAATTACAGGCACTTTGGTGGGAAATTGTGACTAAAACCTTCAAAATACTGCAAATAGGTTGGGTACTTTATATGGGGGCTATGCCAAAACATGGACGTATATTAAAAAAATTGGCCAAACTACAGCCACTTTGGTGGGAAAATTCGGCAAAAACCTTCAAAATGTCGGAAATATGGCGGGAGCTTTATATGAGGGCTATGTAAAAATATGTACCTTTATAAAGCATTATCTTCATAGATATACAGTGGCTAGCCATAAAAATTCAACGGGGAGTGAAATTATGTTAATGTGTGGTAATTTTAAACTTATTTTTACCTTTATAAAAAAATCACTTAACTTTTGTAAACCGAATTTGGAAAGAACTATGGTTAGTTTGAAAACTTATAATTGAAATAATAAACAGCAAAAGAAAATACATATATTAGTTGCCGTTATTGTAAAACAAATGTAATTACATATCATATGACCAAAGCGTTGCATTTTTATGGCCCGCTACTGTATGTCAGCCTTCACAAACCCAGAATGTCAAAATGTAGCTCATACTGTTGAAAAATGTGGCTAAAACCGTCAAAACATGGGGACTAGACCAAAACTTGGACCGAAATAACCCGATGTAACACTATACATCCGAGGATTTTTGTTAAATATAGGGTTCTCTATCGGGATTTTAACAGGCAGAGGAACTTGGATAAATCGACAAAGAATTTTATTCAGATCCAAATAATAGGGACATCCACGAGATTTGGAAGTGTTGCAAACGAGAGGACAAATTTTATTGTGGTGGATATAACAAATGTGTGATCATTGGCTTTCATCACCAGAGGATGCTGTTAAATCGATCAAATGCAATGTTTTCGGGGTTTTCAATCGGAGAGGAAGAAATACATCGATTCGAATTGTATGTAGTAGCACACTTTTATGTTAAGGTTTCGTCCAATTTTGAATTGTCCTTTGAATAAATATTTTTCTTAATGAAAAACTATTTCTTCCCTAAACGTAATGATATTCGAAGACTTATAGGTATACTTCGAACCCGACATTTACGATTTAACAAATATATTTTTTCGTGTGTGTTTCCTGCTACATTTAACCCACTCAAAATACTCACATACATATATGTGTGTAGCTATACGAACAATAAACAAACGACCAAAAACGTATCCTTGCGCTGTCATATCGGAAAGAAGAAATCGTTGAAATTCCATTCAATTCTTTTTCATTCGAAACTTTTTTATGGGTTTCTTCGCGAGTATGTTTTTTCTACTCTTTTTTTCGGGTAGATAAAGGTAATTTATCATTTAGAAGTTATTTTTTTTGTTACCTCCAAAAAAAAAAAAAAAGAAAGAAAAAAATAAACAAAATTATAAATATACATGTGTATTATATAGATAGTAAATACCTACATACATATATATGTATATTTACATTTATGTTTATGTCGATGGCGAAAAGTGAAATTATATGGGGTGAGGGAGACAACTTATCATTTTGACTTGAACAGTACCAACAATACAAAGGCTCCGAAGACAGACAAACAGGCAGATAGTTGGGAGGACCATCATGCATGCCATCCGTAATGCCATCGATAAAACAATATGAAAATTACTACAACAACAAACATGAATTTGTATATTATACTAATAACAAAAACAAAACAACAAAAAATTAAGAATAATTTTCCTTTGTGAACAAATTCATAAACAACAACAGCACCACCAACAAACTTATCAGGCAATATAATTCTTCTGAAGTAGAACTTTTGCAAAAAAACAAAATGTTGAAGGCGAACGAAGTGATATATTTTTCGGGCACAACTCAATTGCAAAGGAAACGACAAACGAAACGCATCGCAGTAATTAAATTCTTCAACATAGATTTCGGATTTATTAACACAAGAGAAAAAAAAGAAATTATATAATTAGTGGAAAATACGAGTAAAAACGGAAAAATAGCGTGCCATAGAATCATCATGCAATTAATTATTACAGCTGATACAAATTTACTTTTAGTAATACTTAACTTTTTTTATTGATTTGAAATTGCTAATGGCTAATCGAATTTATTTCTTATCGATTGTTTTTATAGGAACGCAACGGCCCTGGAACTCCCAGTTCCCCAGCCAAAACTCCAACTTCGGTATCTTCTAAGCCCGAAAAGTCGGCCACATCACGCCCACCCAGCACTACACCATCCAATAAATCATCAAAATCTCGCAGTACTTCACGAAATCGCATTGCATTGAAGACTCCAGAACCGGAACCAGTTAAAAAAGGTATGAAAAAGTTTTTTTTTTTAACAAAAGTATATCGGGATTTTGGGGGAAAATTCGTATACAAAAGTTTTTTAAGTTTTTAATTATTAATAATATAATTTCAGTAGACTTAAATTCCAGCAAAATTTTCCCATATTTTGACCTTTTTTCAAAATTGAATAGAATCTCTAAGCCGAGTATTATTTTTGGTTTGGAAATATGAAATAGCCACTAATTCAGAGAATATGACCAACATGAAATTTGTATTGTAACGCAATATCCACATCAGAACCAAACAAGAATACTTTTGTACATGTTTAGTTTGATTGGCTCACGATATTACGTTTTATATCCAAAATTCCATTTTGAAAATTTCACATGAAAGGGCGAATTATATATGGGAGATATATTTACATCTGTACATCATAGTATAATAAATCAAATTTTCCTTCAGTCCTCACTGCGACCCTTAGCATATTGGGTTTTATTTCTGTAGCTTAATATGTACACATAAAATTCTTTTCACATGCAATATCGTAGAGGAATGGAATGCTTTGCCGTCACTTGGAACTTCGTAACCAACGAAGATCAAACAATTAAAAATGAATGTTAAGCAAAGAAGAAAAGATTTTAGAGTTTTGGATTTTAAAATACCGAAAATTCTAGTATGCTGAAATAAAACTAATATTGTTGACAATAGGCCGAATTTTATACCCTGAACTATCATAGGGTAACTGTGGTATTGTTTGCTTTTTAAATTACAGCCACTTCGATGGGGATACGATTCCAAAACCTTAAAAGTACGCAAATAGGACGGACAATTTATATGGTGGTATGCTCAAACGTAGACCTACGTAGGAAATTGTACTCGTAAATATGTTTTACCTTAAAGATCCTAATGACTGCTGCTAAAACCTTCAAAAAATTGAAAATAGGGCGGTACTTTTTTATTAGGGCTATGTGCATACCGTGATATAATTATCTGCATATATGACAGCCTCCAAAACCCCTCTATGTGAAATAACAGCTTCTTTGGTGGGAAATGTGGCCATAACCTTCAACATAGCATAGCTACCGATAATAAGCTTTTTAGTGGGAAGATTGGACACTTTATTAGAATCAATCAATTTATAGTTAATTCGGTTAAAAACATTCCTTTCTTTCCCAAAATGCCAAAGTCTTGAGGGACTGATAATACGATACCCTACATTACTTTTGGAATATGAAATAAGTGTTCATAAAATTTCTATTATAAGTACGAAAATCGGGCGATATCGGGCGAATAGGAACTTTAAAATAACGAAACTCGCATGATACCGTTAAGACTGGAAACGTCATAAACTATTGTCTGTCAGGGGATTTTCACTTCGCTCCAATAGATAGTTGGACAAGTATATTTCGAAATCTTACAAATCATAACCACCTAATATATTGTGAAATTTAGAAATGTCTATGGTTCGTCCCAGGTCTCAATCGTTTCTTCAGTACATTCTGCAACAAAGTAACCGAGGGTGAATATACAGAAGAGCGCCGCAAACAAAACGGGTGAAACATTGTCTCAACATATTTTCAAGATTTTTGTCTTATCTTTGTACAGTTGAATTCAGTTAAGCGAAAACGCCTAATTTCAGAAAAAAATTTTCTCTTAAGCAGAATTTTCAATTAAAAGAACTTCGGATAATCGAAACTCATTGCGCTTAAACGAAGTTTTCAATCAATTTCTGAAAAATCGTGAAATTTATAAATCATATTATGAAATGAATTGAGTAAGAACTTATTTTTTCGTTGACATTTTCTTGGATGGTTGGAAAAATTTGCAACATAATTTTAGGGTTGCACATAAAAATTTAAAAAAAAAACTAAAATTTACAAAAATGAATTTTTTTCTCTTAAACGGTGCTCGTTTCATATTTAATTGTATTTTTGCAACAAAAAAGTCCTTCTCTTATACAGATTTTCAATTAACCGGCGAAGTAGAGTGTTTGAAAATTCATCCGAAATATTAGTTTAAAATTTTTAGTTTCACTGTAATTTAATGAACTATTCTATTCAAAAACCAGTAAGGAAAGTAGTAAAGTCGGACTGAGCCGACATTATGATACCCTTCACCACTTTTGGTATACTCTACATATGTATCCTAACAGACGTCGCCCTTTCGAAGGAACATTGACATAAAATTGAACGAACTTAAATATGTAATATTTATCTATATGTAAACCGACTGACATCAATTCCTGCAAACTATGCTAATTTTTTTAAAATCGAATTTAAGCAAACTTGATACACGCTGTTCGATGTGATGTCCTACTTAAAATTTAATCTAAATCAGACACCCTTTGATTATTTGGTGTACAATTACCATGAATATGTCGAAATTATATGTGGAAGCTATGATATATCTAATTTGAACCGATTTCCAGGAAACTAGCCCGAGATTAATTTATATTAATTTCAGTACATTGGGTCAATAGGCCTAGCTATGGACCACTAGTGCACCACTTACTTGAAATCGGACGAAAATATATATATAGGTGATATATGTAAATCTGAATCGATTTCAAGAAAACTTGGGACACTTAAGGTTATACTAACTTATATACATTGTACAAAATTGTGGTTCTTTAGTGCGCAATTTACATTAAATCAGATGAAAATAGCGCACATCAGTCTATACCTAATGTAGTACGCTATGCCAAAATCCGTGCAAATCGAAAGATATATAGTGACTTTGGTGCTGCATTAACATAACGTCTGTCGAAAATATATATGACAGCTATATCTAAATCTGATCCGATTTTCTGGAAACTTAACGCACGTCATTCTAGACTCAATTCAGTACGCGATTCCAAATATCGTGCAAATGGAAAAATATATAGGGAGTTTGGTGCACCATTTACATAAAATCGGACGAAAATATATATGGGAACTATATCTAAATTTCAACCGATTTTCACGAAACTTAGCACACATATATCTAGACTCAATTCAGTACGCTATGCCAAACTTCTTGCAAATCGAAAGATATATAGGGACATTAGTGCACCATTTACATTAAATCAGACGAAAATATTTATGGGAGTTATATCTAAATCTGAACCGATTTTCACCAATTTCAATAGGGTTCGTCCCAAATAAATAATCTGCACCAAATGTCATCCACTTTGTTTACAATTTGTTTACTTTGTTTACAATTTAATATCAACAGACGGACGGACGGACATGCATAAATCGACTCAGAAAGTGATTCTATGCATATTCCCAAAAGGAACAATGAGTCATTCTCGTTTCCTTTTTCCTGTTACAAACATATGCACAAACACATAATACCCTGTACCACAGTGTGGTGAAAGGCATAAAAAACTACAGCCAATTCAGATAAAAATTAATTCATAATTCACAATATATCGAAATTTGGGAATATGAGGACTATCCCAAAGTAGAACCAATATTGATAATTTTCGGTAGGAAGATGTGTTTCCTACCCAAAATACCAAATTACAGACAATTTGGTAGAAAAACGCGTTCATAATCCCCAAAATACCGGATAACGGAGGGTACTTTTGATGGGATATTTTCTTGATAATTTGTAGTAGTGAAGTTTGGCACACAAGGAAGGAATTGAGGTGTGAAAGCGATTGAAATATAAATTTGATACATTTTCATTAATGTTTATACCCTACACAACTATGTTGTATTATAGCTTTGTGCAGCCCCAAGAGTTTGTAAGGCCTCGAAATATTGGTCCTAGACCCACCTTTAAGTCATATATCGACTAGGTAATCTAGAAAAGTGTCCGTTCGTCCGACTGTCCATTATAATTTGTAAACATTATACAGACCACAGTTATGGAGCAATCTTCACAAAATTTTGCATGTAGGATGGGTTCTGGCCAATGAAGACCCCTATTGTTTTGGGTAAAGAAGGGTTAATATTTAGGTGGTGAAATTGACCAAAAACTTAATTTCTTTCTGATTTTCTGATCGCTCCATAGGCCTTAATTATGGCCCGAACATCGCGAATTTTTACATGGAGAAAGGAATCGGGCCAAAGAATGCCAGTTTTGATAACGATCGGTCAATATTTAGCGGGGCAAATGGACACTGACTTCTGTGTGAAAATGACAAAATTTGTATTCTATAGCGTATATATTTACATAGACCCTAGAAGTTGACAACATATCCAAGAGGAGTGGTTGGCCTTCAAATTGATACGAATTACATTGTCGTATGTACTCGGATGTGGGAGTTACACTTAAATATTTACAGGTGCTAACGTATTCAGATATTATTTAGTAACCCATTACCGCATTGGAGGGCGGAAATATAGCTATGATCGCTTTGAAATGTTCCATGAGGTCCCAGTTATGGTCAAGGGCAACGACTATAATTTTCAGTGCTGATCAGATAATAATATTGGGATAAAGTGGACCGAAAACTTGATATTTTGTGTTTTTTCGAGTCGACCTATAAGCCACAATCGAAAGCCGAACATAACAACACAACGCACGTTGAAGGTCAAAAGAGTACAAATATTGCCCAAGATCAGAATATAGAACCACACAAAGTTAGATTTTCGTGGAAGTTGTGTAGGGTATCATATGGTCGACCACGTCCGACTATATTGCTCCACTCACTCGTTTAAAATGTTATTATGCCATTTTATTCTATGTAGCTTAAAAATATTAATTCCCATTTTTTCCATTTTTTTTTCTTTTGCAGTTCCAATGAATAAAATTCAAGTTGGACACGCTCCTTCACCTAACTTGAAGGCCGTACGCTCCAAAATTGGATCTCTAGAAAATGCCAGCTACAAACCAGGTGGCGGCAATGTTAAAATCGAAACGAAGAAAATTGAAATTAAGGCAGCACCCAAAATTGAAGCTAAAAATGATAAATACACGCCAAGGGGTGGTGAAAAGAAGGTAATATGACCAAACTAAAAACAAAAACGTTTAATATTTCTTATTAAAACACTCATTTCCAATATTTAGAGGAAAGAATATTTGATTGTTGTCTTTGAGATAAAAATAAAATTATCTCAAGATAATAAACAATATTTTTTGTTCCTCTAAACCGTAATTGGAAATGCCTGATGTCAATTGAAAACATTTGCCATGAAAAAGAAAAAAGTTTTTTGTAGTATCACATTGTATGAAACATTGTTGCAGAGTATTGAGCTTTTACTGACCCTGTATTTATTTTTGTTCTTAATTGCGAACAGCGTCAAGATAGCACCGCCTTTTTTTTTTTTTTTTTGAAAATAACGTAAAACCAATTCGTAGTTTTTGATGATTTTGTGATTTTCAATTTCACGGTTGATTAGAATTTGAGACAATAAATTTTTGTAGCTTCCTCTCTTTTTGGTTGCTTCTTTTTTTAATTTTCTTTGTATTATTGGATATATCACGAACTCTTGTTAATAGAAATTTAAAAAAAAAAAAAACATTGTTCTCTTCTTTAAAATAATTTTATTATTAAGGAGGGAACTGATCAGATGGATGATGATGACATTAAGATCATCATAAAAACAAAATTATTCGATATTGTAATTGAGAGTTAAAAATTTATTTGTAAGGAAAAAATACTGATAACAGAGAACAAAAAATTGAGATATACAGGTTTCCCCAATAAGAGGTGTTATTTTGAAGTATCCGAAATGTTGTATCTTCTATAGATACAACGCCATTTAAAGGGCCTTGTAAGGATAGAACTCCCTTCATTTGGTATTCTTTCTATGACAGACGAATTTATATCAATCAAGGGTTCTCTCATAGATTGAATACCCTTTTATATATAGAAGACCCTTCAAATGGACTTATATGTATGGAAAACTCTCTCTAGTGATATTATTAGAATACCCTTGAGTGGTATTCTATGTATAGAAGACCATTCATCAAGTTGTCTTCTATGTATATAAGACCTTTATTTTGATAGAAAACCCTTGCATCGGTATTCTTCTTCTGTGCCTCTATGTCGTGATACTTGTCAGCAACTCTTATTAATTATAGTCATCATAAAGACTAAAGACTTAATTAAAATCTATATTTTTATTATTATATTTATTTTCTATTAAAAAAATAAACACTCCAACACAAATTCGCACCATCCATGATCCCAACAGATAATTTCAACAAAATTACAATGGAATGCCAAATCGAAAATTGGTTCACTAGAAAATGCCAATCACAAGCCCGGTGGCGGTGATAAGAAAATCGAAACAATTAAACCGGATTTCAAGGAGAAGGCCAAGCCAAAAGTTGGTTCCAAGGATAATGTTAAGCATGTAGCCGGTGGCGGTGACATAAAGGTGAGTTCTGAACTTCCACGTTAGATAGCTAGAAATACAGTCATAAGACATCTATCTATCATCTAAGCATTTATGTTCGAAATAGAAAATAAAATTAAAAATCGATAAAAAAAATATATTAAAACAAAAATTTCTCATTAAGCATGTTTTAAATAAATTAAAGACATGTTAAAAATTATAAAATGAAATGGAATGAAAAAATATTAAAACAATAAAAATAATTTAAAAATATAATGTTATATACACGCATGTTTTTTAAGCATGTTGTTAGAAAAAATGCATGTCATTTGTTAAAGTTTATTTTTATTAATTTAAATTATTAAGAATTATATAATATCTTTTAATTATTACAACAAAATGTTTGTTTTTATATTATTAATGTACATCGTATTGAATTGGAGATCATTTCATATATTATTCATAAAAAACATTACATATTATAACATTTATTAAATATTATAACATTTAGGGCCATAAACAAAAATAATCAGATGTTACCAATCAAAATTATTATAAAGCCAATTCAAAACAAATACTTTTAAGTATTATAAATTATTCGGGCGCCACGTTACATTGTAATTTTAGGTAATTATACATTAAAATAATCTTTAAAAATAATTTCACTGAAGTTTCAAATATTTTGTACTACAAAAAAGAGTTGCGCCAGGAATCTCTCATTCAAAACGTAGATATCTATATCCTCAGAACCAAACCTGTTTCAGACAATTCGGGGTACATTTCCAAATGTCCGTCGGTCCGAGTCGTAATATGTCTTCGTAAATTTTCTTCTTTGTTAGGGAGGATCAAGAATAGCGGTCAATTTTTTACAAAATTGAGTTTATCACTGATTACAAATATGAAATCAGATTTTGAATTAAAATCGACCAAAAATGGCTGATCGATCAAACATAAGTAATAATAAAATATTTCATTTCTTAGTAGAATTTAATATTAAAATATCATGAAATCGTTTTAATGTATTATGATTATTAATCTAATTCAATTTGAAATATAGCCGATTTAGTTGATTTAGTTTAGAAAAATGTGCTCAAAATCCACAAAATACCGAATAATGGGAGGGATCCGTTAATATGGAGCCTCAGTAAATATTTATAGTTTTTGGTATAAAATACTAAAAAACGAAATTAGGGGATATCGTTATATGGGGCTTTCCTAAATAGTGTACCAAAATTGATAATTTTTGATAAGAATATGTGGCACACAATGCAAACCCAAAATGCCAAATTACAGTATATTTGGTTGAAGGTGGGACTAATGTCTTCCATTTTATCATCAGCATTCTATGTTAGTAAAAGTCAATTTTAATTTTTATGCCTTCAACCATAAATATATTGTAATGCAATAATGTTCTGTTCCAAATTGAGCTATATCAGTCCTCAATTAGGCATAGCATCATATAATGGTAACACCAAATATTTGGTAATTCCTAAACGATGTATATAATACTGGTCCCGCTTTAGGCCTCCAGGGACCTACAATTTTATTCTGCAATGATAATTTTCATATTGAACCAGCCAATAAATCTTAAGTTTATGAACGGTCTCATAAACTTAATTGGCTCTATAAAAATATACTTTGGTACTAGGACCTGAAAATCGAAATTTAAAAAAAAATCATAGTTTGGAGTTCTAAATACAATGTGTTTGAAGATTATCTTCAAATTATTAGGTTGGGGGAAAATCCATTTGGCCGGTCGTCGAAAATGTCGATAAAATCAGAGAAATTATTGCAGTTGACCGGCATGTTAGCAGTCGTAACATCGACCAGGAGTTAAAATCGATTCGGATTTTTCGGATTCAAAAGAAGCTCCGATTCAAAAAGAAGCTCGATGTTTGGGTGCCACACTTATTAACAGAAAACAATAGGATGAATCGAATTTTCATCTGCGAAGCCTTGGCCAAACGGAATGAGATAGATCCATTTCTTAAACGGATGGTGACTGGAGATGAGAAATTGATCACATAAGATAATCCTGTGCGAAAACGATCGTGGTCAAAGAGGACCAGGACTAACGGTCAGGCCTCCAAATGCATAAGTGGGACTGGAATGGGATTATTTATTATGACTTGTTTCCATATGGCCAAACGCAAAATTCTGATCTCTAATGTCAAGGACTATAACGTTTGAAGATAGCAATTGACCAGAAACGGCCAGAATTGGCAGCAACAGGCCACCAAATGTATAGGTGGACTGAAATGGGATTATTTATTATGAGTTGCTTCCATATGGCCAAACGTTAAATTCTGATCTCTACTGTGAACAACTCTAACGTTTGAAGATATCAATTGACCAGAAACGGCCAGAATTGACCAACAGGAGAAGTGTCGTGTTACACCAGAACAACGCTAGGCCACACACATCTACAGTGACTAGCCAGGGAGCTTGGTTGGGAAGTTTTAATGCATCCGCCATACAGTCCAGACTTGGCACCAAGCGATTATCATCTTTCTCTTGCATTGTAAAATTTCTTTAAATCGACTACTAGAGTTTTTTTTGCAAATAGATAGCAGGACTTCTATGAGAGAGGCATTATAAAGTTACCTTTGAAATGGCTACAACAAAACAGTGCATATTTGGCCCAAATTGGACATCCCGATGCATGTTAAAATAAGTTCTATAGTTCATATAAAAAATTTATTTATGGTCCCCCAACCTAATAATAAGTATATTCACATTCGTTATAAACACCGGATACAATCGATCATTTGCTGCAAGACAGGCATAACTCAAAAAACTTCATTTTCGAGTTAATGATGCACGATTGTTCGCAATAATAGACCTCATGTTGAAAACTTAAAACACATTTTCTGCAAAATCGTTTTTTTTTTTTTTGTTTTGAGTTATGCCTCTCTTGCAGCAAATGACCGATATGTATAATTTCATGTTAATATTTTGTCACATGTCAATGTTATATAACATATATATATTTCACACATATATTTTGATTTTGACCTCATGTCATTTGTAAACCGTGACCCACAATTTTATAAAATATTGCTGATGTTAAACTCTACGTCCCCTAGATTTTGCAAAAAAAAAATTTGGGTTCCTGGACCCCACAAATTGGTCAACATTTGCTGCAATTCTATTTTAAACAAGTAAAAAAGTGTCAGTCGATATTGCCTACAGATATATACCCCTAGCCTATTGTTTGTGGAGGTCTTCAGAGTTACACACATGTTTTATAACTCGTTTTATATAAGGTATATGCATTTATCAAAGAGGTTTCGGATTTAAGTTTAATCAAATCGGTTATTCAATTCGCTTTAAGTGAATGGAGCATCCCATTTGATCCAAGCAATCATACATTTTAACAAAATGTAGATGAAGTTTGAAGATGGAATCCATTGGTCCACTGGTCCATTTTTTTTTTTCAACAGAACAGCAACCCGTGAACAAAAAATTATATGATTGGGGTATTTATAACGTATTCTTCAAGAAATTGTTTAACAATTATTTTTATTTTTGGAAAAGGCAAAAAAGGTTATAGTTTCGGTTCGTTACAAGTTATCCTCCATTTTGCTTGGAATATTCTTCCAAGGGGTTATTTATAACTCCACTAAACAAAAACCCCTCTGTTTCACAATTTTCATACGTTTTTCAAGATCAGCCATAAGCGTTAAAGACCCAATTCCAATAAAATGTGTATTTCAAAACAATTCATGGCGTTCGAATAGTACAATACTATAAAATAAGTCATATTATTTTCATTATTTATTACCATAAGTCTATATAAACATATTATCATTTCAAAAACATGTATCAGCATATATCAATACATAATTCAAAATTATAAAATTATATCGATGTACTTTGTAAAATGTGTATCTTTAGTTGATTGAAACTTCACTTTGCCTCTGAATGATTTTTATGTTTAATTTACTCTTCTTGTTTCTTTCTAACCTAACCAAAAAAAAAAAAAAAAAACAAAATAAAAAACCAACAACTACCACAATCAATGTTAAACAATAACAAATTTTGATGATTGTTTATAAAAAAACAACAACATAACTCACACTACCATTACAAAAAAAAATAAAAATAACAAATTCAGGAATCCAATGATCAACCTAAGGATGTAAGTAGTTTAGTAGACACTCACACATTAACACATTAAAAAATATTTGAAAAATTTCGTCATTTTTTATTAGTGATCTTTTTAGAAATTATTTTTCATTTTACTTTTTTATTTACCATCTCTTTTGAAAGCAAATGCAACTTTTGTACTTTACCAAAAAACACCTCAACCATGAACCCTTAAGTTGCTTAGCCTAGCCCTGCCCAAAAAAAAACTCGTCTCAAAATAAATTCTCATTTTAACACATAAGGCACAAAGGCTGTAAATTTGTTAAAGAGCTTTTTGATATTTTCTAGAATTTTGTATTATTTCTTTTTTTAATACTTTACACTAAATTTTAAAAATACGTTTCATATATTTTTTTAATATTCGTTTTTTATGACTTGTATATATATTTAGTCAACTCCACAAAATTGGTTTTATTGAAATAACAATTGTCAGTGTCGTTTTTTTGATTTAAAAAAAGAAATAAAAATCCCACCCATTTTAATAAAGGTTTAATATATTCTTAAAATTATTTTCTTCTTCTTCCCTATTGCTCTTTTGCCCTTTTTTTCGTTGGTGGAAATGCAATCGTCCCCTGTGTTGCCTTCTCCTCCTACGTTCCCGATTTTTAGATACAATCACAAAAAATCGAAATAAAGGCACAAAGCAAAATCGGTTCTTTGGATAATGTCAAGCACAAGCCAGGTGGCGGCGATAAGAAAATTTTCGATGACAAGGATTATTTGAAAAATATTGAACACGGCGTACCCTTGACCACACCACCGTCTCAGGTAAACTAAATGTTAAAATGCTTCAATAAATGCTTCTTGACCAATTATGCTCCTCATCCATACTGTAATTTCAAGCTTTTTTAGTTCTTGTTGTTGTTATTATTTTCACCACCCCGCCGCCGTTTTTTCGTTGTTGTATCTTTTCCATCAATCCAATTCCACTTTGAAATTTTGGTTTATTTAATTTTGTTGTTTTTTCATTATTTCACCAGTTGGTTTTGAATTGTTTACATACGTTTCGAACTACATTTTTAGTTTTCCTTCAGTTTTTTGTTGTTTTGATTTTTTCGTTTTGATTTCCTCCAGTTTTTGGTTATTTGACATTTCCTTGTGTATCGCCATTTTAATCCCTTTCCCAAAAATTCAAATTAAGTAAGAAATTCATTTTAATAAGAAATATTTAATATTGTAAATATGTGTCCAAAATTAAAAGTATTTTTAAGAAACTTTGAAAAAAACCGAAAATGAAAAATTTTTACAGTTCTATTCATCACAAATCGCATCAAATCAGTATCAAATCGTATCGCTACTAAAATTGAATGAGGATTTTTTTGTAGAATATTTAATCCTTCTAACTGGTTACCTTGAGGGTTCTTTTTCGTCCTTAAATTATTGAACCGGACTCCAATTATCACAAGATGATACCCTACACAACTAAAACTAAGCGTTCAGTGTCTGCGGATTTATATGCCGAGCCTGGGTAATATTTCTCTATATTTGCACTCTTTTAACCGATTAGATCTCAACAGATCTTCTGCGGCATCATTTGAGCTGTTAATTATTGACCTTCATTATCATGACAGCCATTCGAATTAGTCGTCTTTCCCATGGAAAATTTGTAATATTCGGATATAATTGTGGCGCTTAGAGCGACTACAAAACATACTGTTATCTATTTCATCCTCGAACTATCACCCGATCATCATCGAAAATTATAGGCTTAGTCCTTGACCATAACCTCAACCTAATACAGAATATCCTAGCCACCAGAGCTACATTTCCGCAACCTAATGTGGTAATAATAATACTCAACTATATCAGAATATGTAGAACCCCTTAAAAATTGACGTATAACTCTCACCTCCGAGGACATACACAAATATAATTGGTATCAATTTAAATGTCAGCCACTCATTTTGGTTATACTATCAACTTCTCGGTTCTATGTCCTTCAGGAGTAAAAATATACGCCATAGAATGCAAATTTTGTCATTTTTCTCACAAAGGCCTTTATCCAATTTAACCCGCTGAAGATTAACAGATCTTCATCAAAACAGCCCTACTTGTTGCGTGGTCAGTCTCCTTTCGCTCTATAAAAATTCGTAATGTTCAGGTCATAATTGTGTACTACAGAGCGTCCAAAAATAAAAGGTCAGAACCCGTTCTACATGAAAAATTTCGTGACAATTGGTTCATAACTGTGGCCTATATCGTGTCTACAATTTATAATGGACAGTCAGAAGGATTGCATATTAGGATAAATGAGGAATATTTTTGTAAAACATATCCTTCTTCTATCTGGAGTCCTTGTACGTCTTCATTGTCCTTATTTATTGAACCGTAAACTATGCAGGTCCATCTTTCTATTGTAATCACTCTATCGTCTAAACGAATTGAGATATATCACCAAAATTTTGCATAAAGTTTTCTCTTGTCTGCAGGTCCGAAGATGAGCTTTGTCGGACCACGTACCAAATGTCTCCATTAAAAATTATTAATATCGGTCCACTTTTTAACGGTTATCCCAGACCCATTTCGATACGTTCCGCGTAATGTTGTGCCAATCGAACACCCTTTAAATCTTTAGTGCATCATTTGCGAAAAGTCGGACGAACATATATATGGGAGCTATATCTAAATCTGAACCGATTTCAATAAAACTGGGCACAAATTTGACTAAATTTGACTTTTTGGTGCACCATTTGCTTAAAATCGGACGAACATATATATGGGAGCTATATCTAAATCTGAACCGATTTCAATAAAACATGGCATACGTTAGTCTGTCCTAACTTCAGTGCGTTGTGCAAAATGTCGTGCCAATCCGCTTAAATTTGGCTCTTTGGTGCACCATTTGCTAAAAATCGAACGAAAATATATATGGGAGCTATATCTACATCTGAACCGATTTCCCCAATTTCAATAGGATTCGTCCCAGGGCCAAATAAATGATCTGTGCCAAATTTCATCTCATTCGGATAATAAATGCGACCTGCACTTTGTTTACAATTTAACATGGACAGACGGACGGACAGACGAACATGCATAAATCGACTCAGAAAGTGGCTCTATGCATATTCTCAAAAGGAACCATTGGTCCATCTCGTTTCCTTTTGCCTGTTACAAACATATGCATAAGACATAATACCCTGTACCACAGTGTAAAAAAGCAAACTCTTCGAACCATCACAAAAGTGATTGTGCTAGTTTCTTCCAAAATATTTCTTTCTTGACAGGCTTATGTGTATATTTCATAACTGCCGGATATGTTCTAGATTAAACCACCCATATGTTCAGCCTAACGTTACACTACGAAACATGAACAAATTATATTGACAGAAGATTTGCAGAAGGCGAATCTATGTATATCTTAGGAAGTAACTATGGATATAACTCGATTCCTTTATACACTACACATTGTGTATAAAAATTTCAAAGATTCGGCAATACGGGTCTACTGAACCAACAATTTTGATGATTAAAGCTTCAAGATGTAATGCAAAGATTTTAAAAATGCCATGTTTTTTATATATCGTGGAAACATTTTGAAGTTGACTATCCGGATCTTTTAAATCTCAGATTTGTAATATAGTTATATAGATTATACATTTTGTTTTCTTAATATACCTCAGTTTTTGGTTTGGAATATACTGATTGTATATTCCAAACCAAAAACTGAGCCTCCTAGGGTATAGTTTTCTGATATTCTATCAAGGATTCGTTCATTTTCATCTGATACCTATGCCACCAATTCCAGAACCCCATTGGAACTTGTCTAAACCCCATGCAATTCAAGTTATTGCTTTAAATTCGAATTCGAAGAAATTTCTACATTTTAGAAAACAAGGATTACATTATTAGCTAAAAATCGGGTGTAGACTTTTACTAAAAAAATTAATGCATGATTTTATTACATAAACGAAATTTAAAGTAATTTCTACTAAACCCAATACAATATTAAATATTTCTTATACATCTATATCTATTTGTTTATGTATTTATCATTTTATTACTTATTATCAGTTTTGTTTTTGCAGTTTTTTTAACTTTTCCTTTGGTTTTAATTGAAATCAAAATTCCGTATTAAAAGCACTGCACTTAGAACATCAATCGTATTCAATGTTCTGTGGCACACAAACGTTAAAACAAAAGTAAAACCTCAATCACAAAAATAAAATCGAAAATCCAACAACAAACCAGTAACAAACTGTAAAATGCTTTGGTAATCGTTGAAATAAAAAATATACAAATTGTATAATCACAAGCGTACTATATATAAACAAAACAATTGAACTCTATTTCATAGTTTATTTTTCGAGCATTAAATTTCATTTTTTAAATCAATTTGGATCACATATTACTAACACTGTGAAATGTATTTTTTTGAAATATTTCCAATTTCTAAAAAATGGGAAATTGAAAACCACAAAATTGTAACTTTTACACCATCTCACAAACACTCATTACACATGACACAACATACGACACATACATTTTAAAACTTAAATCATAACATAAAACATTTTAAATTAATAAAAAAATAATAATAATTGAAACTAGATTTTTATTAAGAAAATAAAACAAAGTTATTTTAATTTTGATAACAATTACTGAAAACAAATTGAATATTTGGACTTAGGTGTTAGATTAAATTTTGTATAACACAACAACAGTTAAATAATATACTAAAAATCAATTAATTAGAAAATGTAAAACAGAAATAACTTTAATTTGTTGTAAATCATAAAATATATATTTTTGTTAATAAATACAAGCAAAAACTTATCTCAACCCGGGCATACCAAAATGTTAAAATGTAGTGCTTTCAGTTTTAAATGCCCAAGAAAGTGGACTTAGATTAATTATTTCGATAAGTTGTGTTTCCCTGTAAGAATACTAACTAACAAATTAGGTGTAGGGTCTATACCAAAACATGGACAAACGACATGGTTTTACCTTCTAAGAACCTAAAATATCAATTTACAGTCACTTTAGTTTGAAAAAATTCTAGGACCTTCAGATTATCGGTTTACTCGCTTTAGTACCTCCATCTAAATATTCCAAATTTTCAAGTTTTGAAAAGTCAATATTAAAGGAATAATGTGATCGAAACGTTAAAAGTTTTGTAAGTTCAAAGATGGGACCCCTCGGTCCATCCTTCTGGTACCTTGTCCACAAATCTCAAAATTCAATATGAAACGAATGGAGTTTTCGGTTTGATCAAAACTCGTTATACTTTAACCAAACCTAGATAAAGTCGAAGATTTGGCTCGTCGCTCCTCCCCTTCTTGTACCTCCCTCACAAAATGAAAAAAAACATAACACATTAATAGATTCACCAATTTGATCATATAAAGGGAATAGTGGATGCGATTTGATTTGTTGGGAATAATGAATCCTGTGTAGTCTAAACTTGACAGAATATTTATACTATACCTAGTTTTAATGCAACTATCGTTTATAGCCAAACTCAGCATTTTTGTTACCCGCTGCACAAAATCGCTAAACCCATACACTAGATATTGATTCCGTAGACCTCCGCAAATCACCATAGCATACAAAAGTCAGGATAAATATCTGTTGGCCCTTTTATTTTCTATTCTGAACATTTTCTTTTAGAAAGATCTTCAGAATTACTTCTTCCTTTGGATTACTAATTTTCTGGCAAGTGGAAACCCGATATATATTACCTTAGAATATTAAGCCAGTCAGGCGTTTCCGCTCATTTGAAGAGCGGAAACCCCAAATTACTTTCATTGGAAAACGCGACTAAACACTTTAAAGTACAAAAAATGAGGCGGGACAATGGAACCATATCGTTCTTTGAGAAAATATTTTATACTATAAGAATCTGTTAAGCAAAAAAAAAAGACAGTCATTAATCCAACTTTTTGCGATGAAGGGAAAGAGACATCCCTGTCATACAAGAACTATGTTGTCAAGGTGTTATAGCTTTTTTGGCCCCAGTGTCTGTAACGAAATATTGGCCCAACCCCCCTTTGAATGTACCAATCGTCATATCTCGACTACTCATCTAGTCGAGATGAGATCTAGACATGTGTGTCCGTTCGTCTGTCCATTATAATTTGTAAACACGATACAGTTATGGACCAATCATCACGAAACTTTGGATGTAGGACGGGTTCTGGCCAAAGAAGACCAGTATTATTTTTCGTAATGATCGGTTAATATTAAGGGGATGAAATGAGCCAAAACATTATTTTTTGTCTGTTTTTCTGATCGCTCTAGAGGCCATAATTGGGAGCCAAACATCACAAAATTCTACACAGAGAAAGGGTTCTGACCATAGGTGGTCAAATGGACCCAGACTTTTGTATGAAAAATTACACAAATTGTATTCTCTAGCGTGTATAGAGAGCATATCCAAGAGGAGTGGTTGACCTGTTAATTATATTTTTCTATCTAGTCTAAATACGTACATGTCTCTACGTATTCTGATATTTTTAGTAATACCATTACCACATTAGAGGTTATAAATATGTCTCTGATGGCTATATGGAGACGCCTATAATTTTCGATGATGATAAGATTATATTCCGGGAAATCATGATTCGGAAAATATGCCACAAAGGAGCTGTTGACCTCTAATCGGTCAAGGGTGTGCAAATATCGAGAAATATTGCCCAGGCTCGGAATGTATATCCGTAGAAACATAGAGCATAGAAGACTGGAAACCAAATGATAGTCAAATTTGCAATGCGTTTGGTTAACAATCCAAAATGGAAAATTGTCTAAAAATATTTTTCCGTCTCTCCAAAAACCCGGATTGCTAAATTACTGCATCTTCAGACCTAAACCGTCAAAATATCATGACCTTCCGTGGGGAAATGCTGTTAAAATCCTAAAAATCAGAAAATGGGGATGGACCTTTGTCAAAATTAAGATAAAAATGTGTTATACTCTGCAATATCTATGACTAGCTACAGACTAATTACAAAGCTCAAAATGCGGGGGAAAAACCTTCAAAATACTAGCAATGGGCGCTACCCTTTTATAGGGAATATTTCCATGCACCTATATTGATAAAATTGGTCTTCAAAAACCCTTATACCAAATTACAGCCTCATTGGTGGAAGCATGCAGCTAAATTTTTCAAAATACGAAAATGGGTCGGTATCGTTAGGAAACTGGTAGGAAACTTAAGCCAATATAAAATAGAATCCCATAGAATAGAATACAATTCGGTTGAAAAACATAGCCAAACTCCCCAAAGTACTGAAACAGGTGGACCAATTTTTGCAAGACTGTGCAACACAAACAATAATTATCGGTAAATCCCAAAAAAATAATGATAGAGGGGTGAAAAGTAGAAGTATATGGCGTCTTTGGCAATATTACTGATATAAATGTGAGGAATATTTTTGTATATATTTAAATTCTATCGTTTTTTAGAAATTTAAAGTATAAAATTAACAATATTGGCAACAAATTATTTTTCGAATTCAGTACGTGTTAATTAAACACCTTGCAGAAATGTGTCAAAATCTTCAACAAGACTGCATCTTAGGAGCATTACGTTAAAGACCAAATTATTCTACATGGAATTTCATTATTGGTTACAAAAGAACAGGTTTTTGTAAACTCGAAATTTATATGTGAAAAATTGTGTCTATTTTTGGGTATATACACTAAATTTTCTCTTTTGATCATATTTTGCACTTCTTCCATATAATACTCCAAAATGCCAAAACAAGTGGACCAACATTGATAATTTTTAATAGAAAGATTTACTACTACTTAATATATACCGATATATCCTATTTTCACTAACTTTTAAAGCTCTATCGTGATTTCAATAGAGGGACTTGGTCATATCGATATATAATTTTATTCTGATCAAAAATATATATACTTTTTGGGGTCTCAGGAGAATATACACTCCACATTTTGGTAGATGATATAAAAATGTTATAAATCGTCTGCTCATATTAATATCTAAATTTTATGATTTACAACAAATAAATAAATAATTAATTGGCATATACATTTTATTATATGGTTTTAATTTGTTTATATTCCTTATTTCTTTTCTCTATATGTTATTTTTCCTTTTAATTACATTTATTTTGTATCCCTTCTAAAACAAAGTAAAGAAAATGAATTTCTACTCCCCCAAAATTCGAATTAAAATTCTCAGAATAAATTTCCAAACGATTTGTAATTCTAATATTATTGTGTCCTCTCTCTCTATATACCTGTCTCTCTCTAATAAACAAATTAATTAGAAGTGAAACAATTATAACATTAACTATGATGACATACCAATGTTATTCTTAATTTTTCTTTCTTTTTTCTTCCCATTCTTTTTTTCCAAAAAAAAAACACACGAATAAAAAAAACTACCAACAATAAAAAACAAATACATAACAATGAAATAGAGCTCACAAGGCCGCTTAATAGCGACAATACATCTTGAATTCGGTCTCTGTACCAAAGATTGTGTGTGTACCGAAGTATTTCGTTCGCTTTTTAAATAGATGCCGTAGCAAAAGCCAAATGAAACAAAAAAAAACAAGTCTTACAATTTTAAAAATTAAAGCTCAAAGCCACACACCCACCCAAACCCAAAAGAACAGCCCTACACACAATTCAAAAACAATCAAAAAATTTGATTTTTTAATTATAATTTTTAAGTTACTAAACAAAAGCCTGCTAAAAACCAAAATGGCCAAATTTAACCAGCCTATCTCGTCAAAACACTTTTACAAACAAAAACTGAAAAAAAAGAACACCTCTTTTAAACATTTCGAAAAGTACCTAGTTTTAAACTAAACGGATAATAATAACAAAACAACCTTTATTTAATAAAATAAAATATTAAATTATATATTTACGTATATTTATTATATTTAAATAATCCTATTTACTACAAAACAAAACGTAAACCTCATAAATCTTGTACTTTATTTAACAACAACAATAAAATAATAAATAATTGTTATTAAATTGTTGTATTTTATTGAAATTGATAAAAAAAAATAAACGTATATAAATATATATTTTATTAAAAACAAATGCTAAAGCCAAATTTTAAAATGAAATTTTTATTTTTAACTTTTATTTTATATATTCAATTTTTAAAACTCAAAGCTTTAAATATTTGCTCAATCACAACGTTTTTTATATATCCTTTGTCTTATGTATTTTGTCTAGTTTTTTTTTATGTTATGTTGAATATACACTTTTTAATATTTTTAATATCAAAAAAGAAAAATTTTGATGAGAAAATTAAAGGATCCAATTTTTTGAATTTGGAAGCTGCAAACATTTTGGATTTACTTGTATTGAAAATGTGTATAGCTTTTTATAAATTTATAAATTCGAGAAAGAAATTACGAGAATTAAAGGGAGTAGAAATATTGCACATATATTTATATTATTCGAAGGATACTTAGTATTCTTAACTGTACATATCGGTTCACTAATTGGTATATGCTCATATACCAATTCCTTTCAGTTTTCAGAATTTATAGCAAAATTTTAGAAGTGTATCATTTCGGAGCGAACTATTTTATAGCGCACAAGAATCGATCGGCGATATATTAGGCTTGTGCATTTTGATTTAGTTGTTCATTTTTCACCGGCTTCACTTAGTATCTTCGCAGAAATTTAGTACTTTGAGTTCTTATTGGGTAGCAAATCTCCCTACTAAAAATTATAAATATATGTCATTTTCGGTATTTTAGGGTTCATGGGCGCGTTTTATAACTGAATTCGCTAAAATTTTGTACATTGGTTTCTTATTGGGTATCAAATTACTCCACTAAAAATAATAAATATAGGTCCACATTTTCTGGTAGTACCCATATAATGGTACCCCCAAATTGTCGGTATTTTGGGGGTTCTGATCGTATTTTTCGACCGAATTTACTGTAATTAAGTACTTTGAGTTCTTATTGCGTAACAAAACTTTCCACTAAAAATTAAAAATATAGGTAAATTTTTTCGGGTAACCCTCCTATAAGGGTACGCCCAATTTTTGGTATTTTGGGGTTCTTGAACGCGTTTTTCAACCAAATTCTTTCTAATTTGGTTTTTATACCCTTCACCACACTGTGGTAATACCCTGTGTATTATGTATTTGTGCATATGTTTGTAACAGGCAAAAATAATCGAGATAGACCCATGGTTCCTTTTGAGAATATGCATAGAATCACTTTCTAAGTCGATTTAAGCATGTCCGTCCGTCCGTCCGTCTGTCTGTCTGTCTGTCCATGTTAAATTGTAAACAAAGTACAGGTCGCATTTATGATCCGAATTGGATGAAATTTGGCATAGATCACTTATTCGGCCCAAGGACGATCCCTATTGAAATTGGGAAAAATCGGTTCAGATTTAGATATAGCTCCCATATATATATATATATTTAACCGATTTAATGTAAACGGTCCCTATATATCTTTCGATTTGCACGAAATTTGGTACAGGCTAATCATTTAGGCCTATAATGATGTCTGCCAAGTTTCGTGAAAATCGGTCCAGATTTAGATATAGCTCCCATATATAGTTTCGTCCGATTTCATGTAAATGGTGCACCAAAGTCCCTATATATCATTCGATTTCCACGAAATTTGGCATAACGTACTGAATTGAGCCTAGAATGATGTCTGCCAAGTTTCATGAAAATCGGTCCTGATTTAGATATATCTCCCATATATAGTTTCGTCCGATTTCATGTAAATGGTGCCCCAAAGTCCCTATATATCTTTCGATTTGCACGATATTTGGTACAACTTAATCATT